>NC_018329.1:370488-457311 GCF_000234665.1 Leishmania mexicana MHOM/GT/2001/U1103
ACGACTGCCAGTTGCCGAGGATGACGCGTACTGGCGCATGCGTGGTGTTGCGCTGCTCGGCACCACCGACTGAAGAGGTTCTTCAGTGAGTGGTGAAGAATGGGAGCAAGCGGGCTACGTCGTCCTCCCTCTCTCGCCTCCGCGGAGGGCGAGGAGTGTTGGGGCACATGTGCCGGGTTGTCCACCAGCTCCTTCAGAGGGTGTCGCGCGCGCACGTCTGCCCCGTGTTTCCTTGCTCCTTCCTTTTCACGGAACAGCCTCGCCTCCTTGCACGTGCTTCTCTAGTGTGCTCCTTGCACGTGCTCCCATTGTTCATCTCCGACCCCCCACCACCACCCAGAAACCACGGGTGCCCCTCCCCCTTCACCACCACTACCACCCGAGTTCTCACCTGCCTTGAGGCGCACGGTTTGACCGCCAAGTTGTTCTCCCTTAGATCCTTTTCTGTTGTTGTTGATTGTTGACTGTTGATGGATGCATATTCCGTGCTGCTGCGGTAGGGCTTGTACAGAGGTGCCTGCTTGCCTTCCCCTCTCGTATGCGGGGCAACCCTCCCCTTTCGACGGACCAAGCCAGGAAGCCACAGGGAACGCAAAGCGGTGTACCCATTAGAAAAGGTGCAGGGGTGCTATGGCACCCCCACCCCACCCAATATCGATGTCTCCTATCTTCTCGACTTATTTTGCCAGCGCCTTCCCACCCCCACCGCCACCGCCCCCTGTGAATGCAGGAGCGGCAGCCGCGCAGAACCGCGCAACCTCACCCACACCAGCGCACCCTGTCTCTAGGGCTTGTGCCCCATCCCAGCCCTTCCTGCCGTGTGCGTGCAGGGAGGGCAGGTCGCGAGGAAGGGGGAGGCCGATGTGGCGAAGCTGCGACTTTGGCCCTGTGCGTGTGTGGCCGGTCTGCGAGAGAGGATTTGACGGCTGGGAGGCAATGTACATAGGTGACACCTTTCTCGCTACAGGTGTAGGGGGGCAGTGGACATGAAGAAAGTCTGCGATGGCACTCCTCCACGAAACAAACAACATAAAAAATGTAACGCCACGACGACGCCAATGCGACGTGGAGGAAAGCAGAGGCCGTGCAAAACGGGGTCATGGTGATGCGCCTCCAATCACGTCTGTGTTCCCTCTCTCTGTGTGTACAGTGCAGCGGAGGGCAACGCAGGCGGTGGTGTCTTGAAAGGGAGCGTAGACGTGCAGAGGGAAAGGGGAGGAGGGGGCCCAGTTCTCGGTCACCTGCGCCGAGCCCCCTCCCTATCCTCTCCCACTGGAACCCTCATCCCTGGCTCAGCAAGGGGTCCGACAAGTCCCACCACTACTGTCGCTCCTCCCTTCCCCTTGGGGGTGGCGAGTATCACTCTTAGCCAAGCGCGCCGCTCACTCACGCCGACACGAACTCGATTCTCTCTCACTTCTTCCCCGTTCGCTCTTCGCACAACCACCACCGCCACTACCACTACCAGCTCCGCGGGGAGGGGAGGGAGCCCGCCCTCGTCTACGGGAGCAGACGTGTAGCAGATCGTGGCAGCAGATATGGTGGTCATTGGGCATGAAATGGCCGAGATCAAGACGAGCATGGAAGGAGTTGCAAAGCGTTTGCCACCACAGAAGCCCGCCGCGAAGATACGCCGTCCAAAGTGGAACCGCGTGGACCGCAATGGAGGACAAGGCCGGCAGTAGCAACGGCCTCCTGTGCCTGCGCAGCGCCCTCCGCACGCCAGCCTGCCGCGATACCTCAGTGCAAAGTCCGGGTGCTCCACATCAGAGAGTTGGCCGAATTCATGGAGGGGGGACGGTGTCAAGCGGATCGGGAACACAGGAGAGGGTCACAACACAGGTGGCTGAGAAACCGACGGAGGCTACAGTGTGTGGGGTGTGTACGCGGTTGCAGCTCAGCAGACGACCCGCACGGGAGCCGCAGGATGACGCTCTGAGAACCACAGCGGCTCAAACACAAGGTCAGGGGGAGACGGGAGGCCCCCCACGTGATTGCGGCAACGCGGTCTGGGCGGCTTCAAGCGTGGGTATGGAAGAAGAGGCACTGCTTGGAACTCTAGCCCGGTATTTGGGTAGTGTCCCGTTACACCCACCCACCCAACCCCACGCACTGCCATCGTTTTTTTCGCGGACCTGACAGTAATCTGCTAGGTAGCTGATGTCGGGGAACGCAGCAAGCGCCCAGGAAGGTTGTTTCCTCTCTCACCTCCTTGCTTACTCCAACGCTGGGAAGACAGCCGCCGACGTGCGGGGCATACACACAGAGGCACCCAATCGAAATGCAAAGCTGATGCATCAGCATAGATGAGCATGGCTATAGGAAAGGACAAGGTCTGCCCCTCCCCCCTCCTCCATTCACCACACGTCTGTCTAGCGGGTTCATGCGGCCCACAGGCGTAACGGAATGCTGAGAAGTGCATGCAGCCAGCCGTGAGCGCCAGCCACAAACATCACGCTCTTTCCATCCCCTCACATCTTCTCTGTCCACCCAGTCGCGCGGCCGCCATCACCGCCGCTGCCACCTGCGCGATTCTCTCTTGATGCTCTCACAGATACCTCGCTTTGCTTTTTCTTAAGGATCCCTACACCCACTAAGACGCTAGTCGCGCGTCGCCATAAGGGACAACATCAGCACCATCAGCAGCAGCAGCAGCACTGCGCATCATTTCCGGGTGTGTGGCGGGTCTGTGACAAGCGGTAGAAAGCGGTCACCGATTCGTTGGCGTATACACACCACCTTCCTTCCCTCCCCCAATCGCCTTTTTCGTTGTTCCGGCGCCACCGCGAGGCTTTCCTATACATAGCGTGTCTTTGACGAACTTGTGCTCACTTAATGTGGCAGTTGTGGTTGTCAACGCTGCCTTGATCTCCTTCCGTCCCACTTTCCCTCTTGGCTGAGGCCATCAGCTCTCACAGGCGGGCGTCATGCTGCGCTCTAGTGCCCCCCTCTGCGCGCTGGGCGGCAGTATTGTACGTAGCAAAGCTCTCGTCGCCCCCGTCTCGGAGGTGGTGATCCGCGACGCCGGCACCAATCTACCCGGTATTCCGCATGCGAACCGCGTGTGCCGCTCCTATCGGCAGTGGCTCAAGCTCGCTGTTCTCTGCCCACCTAGCGCCTTGTGCGACCTTAACGAGCACGCGCAGATGAACGAGCGCTTTGTGATTATTCTACGGCAGAAGTTCCGCGAAGGTGCTGAACTCCGCGACCCGGACCAGATCGCCGTGGCAGTACAGTCGTGTGAGCGCAGTCTCGCCATGTTCCGCTTCCTCGCCGCGGACGGCGCGAAGCGCAAGTTCCCGGAGGCGAAACCGCGGCTGAACCTCCACAAGATGGGCTTCTTGGAGATGGGCAAGCTAAACTACAAGCAGATGGTGAAAGAGTACTGGAACACGTATGTGCTGCGCAAGTGGTAGCACTCGCGCCGAAGAAGCACATAGTAGTCATGGATGAGAGGGGAAATCCTGCGTGTGTGCGCGTGCGTGTGTTGGTCTCTGTACCCTCGTGTGTACATGTCTGTCTCTCGAGTAACGGTGAGCTTCTCACAGCCGGCGGTGAGTCGTGTTGTCTTTTGTTGACGCTGCGTGAGAAGCGGTGGTGTTCTCCCCTTGCTTCGCTGCCGCAGCCGCCCATGCCCCCCTCTGTGTGTGTGTGTGTGTGTGTGTGTGTGTGTGTGTGTGTGTGTGTGTGCGTACATACCTCCCTTCTCTTTACATTCGTGTTCTTCTTACAGAATGAGCGAGCAACGACAGCGGCCGTCAACGGCACGGAAGCTGACGCCTGGTAAGGCGCGATGAGGGCAACGGAGGGTTTCCTTCCTGGCTGTGTGTATGGCGGAGAGTGGGGGGTCTGTTTGAATGTTACCGATCCTCCGCTCCATCGCGCGCGCACACACACACGCATAAGCCCACTGGTCCGGCATAGCGAGTGTGCTGAAGCTTCTTCCACTCGGTGCACGTGTCTGAACGTGTGGTCTCTTCAATACCCTTTCTCCCGCATGGACCGGAGATTCGACCTGACGAGCATCATGTCGTCTTCACCTTCTCCTACCCTCTGCCCGCCACCCCTCCCCTCCTCTTCTACCCTCTTACACACGGGCACACACTCACTTCTCTGCGACCATCGTTCTCACTGCCCATGGCACACTCATGACGTGGCGGATGGTGGTATTCTAATGGGACTATGTAGTTTCTCTCACCCCTCATCGGACACATACACACACACACGCTCCCCCTCGAGTCTTCCGCCCCATTTGTCACCACCACCACCCGACATACACACACACACATATTCCCCCGCCACTGCGGACTGCACACGGCCGACGTCGCCCCCCGCTTTTTCTGCTTACCTTCCTCCTCCCTCCCTCCCTGTTGGCGTCTGGTCTCAGCGTGTGTGTGTGTGTGTGTGTGTGTGTCATCCTCTCGAAGCGCGTACCCGATACCTCCACCCCCTCCCCTCACCCTCACCAACCGCACTCTCACTTTCCGTTATCCTTTCCTTCTGCCGTCACTGGCATCTGCTGTCCTCCACGCTACCCCCTCTCTCCCCACCACCCACTCTGTGGCACCGACACCCGGATATTACAGGTCGATGTTTTCGTCGCACAGCAGTCCCGGCGCGGACGAGCTCGCCGAGGAACTCCGTCAGCAGCTCGCCCCTCTGCAGGGCTCCAGCGATCATATTCAGCAGCCCCTCACTGCTCTCGGACAGCACTCAACCGCACCTGCATCCGCCAGCACTCATGATGAGCAATCCAACGAACTGAACGACGAGCCGCAGCACCCAGTGCCGCAGCCGCAGACGGCTGTGCAACCCCCCGGGCAGAAGCAGTCGGAGCATGACGGGGTGCAGGACTATCCCGTGGAGAGCGCCCACGCGAAGCCGCAGCCGGCGAAGGAGATGGTGCAGCAAGGGCACGAACCGTCACAGAGTGCAGAGCCACCTGGGCGCCACGCCGGGGACTCCACTGAGATCCCTGGCACCCAAGAAGCACAAACGTCGGCCACCCTGCACAGTGTCCTTGAAAACGATGAGGACGATACAAATCCCCTCACCTACAACCTACCGTCGGCAGCTCAGATTCAGGAGCTCCCCTCCTGCCACCTGCTCACATCGGCACACACACCCGACATGTCGCTTCACCGCACCAACCTCTCGGCCAGCCAACACAGCTCCTATGCCACCAGCATCGCCTGCCCCACCCCTATCCGAAACACCCACGCAGGCCCAGATGAGCCGACCCCTCCTCGTCACGACTCCGCAGGCCCCCCAGCTGCGTACGCCATCGACCCCGTCACGGCGCGCGAGGCGGGAGAGCACGCGGAGAGGTCGGAGGAGGCTGTGCAACCCCCCGGGCAGAAGCAGTCGGAGCATGACGGGGTGCAGGACTATCCCGTGGAGAGCGCCCACGCGAAGCCGCAGCCGGCGAAGGAGATGGTGCAGCAAGGGCACGAACCGTCACAGAGTGCAGAGCCACCTGGGCGCCACGCCGGGGACTCCACTGAGATCCCTGGCACCCAAGAAGCACAAACGTCGGCCACCCTGCACAGTGTCCTTGAAAACGATGAGGACGATACAAATCCCCTCACCTACAACCTACCGTCGGCAGCTCAGATTCAGGAGCTCCCCTCCTGCCACCTGCTCACATCGGCACACACACCCGACATGTCGCTTCACCGCACCAACCTCTCGGCCAGCCAACACAGCTCCTATGCCATCAGCATCGCCTGCCCCACCCCTATCCGAAACACCCACGCAGGCCCAGATGAGCCGACCCCTCCTCGTCACGACTCCGCAGGCCCCCCAGCTGCGTACGCCATCGACCCCGTCACGGCGCGCGAGGCGGGAGAGCACGCGGAGCCCCGCCGAAGCGATAACGAATCCCCAGATGTGGATTACAAGGGCGAGCGCGAGGATGCTGCGTGTCGTGCTGCGGCACCAGACACGGTTGCAGCAGGGGGTGTAAGTGGTCTCCCGTCAAGTGCATCTGTCCCACGTGTGCTGGACAAGCACGGGGTATCAGGGGCGCAGCGGCGGCTCTCAGATTGCGGGGCTGTGAAACGGGGAGCGTCAGGCATGACGAAAATTGGTTTGCCGCAGCGCTGTGGTGAGAACCACGCCAGGGGGTCTGCTCTTGTCTCCCGCACTAGGTCACCGCCGCCGCAGCAACCGGGCTACGTAAACCTATACGCATCCAAGAAAAGCGAGCCGGAGAACGCGCAGGATCCTGAACGAATCTTGATGGAGCAGGCGAGTGTCGTGGATGGAGAGCTGGCCGTGTTCGTATCTTCTTCACTGCTGCCTGTATCGCGCCACCTATTTCAGAAGGCGAGGCTCGCAACAACGGGCGAGCAGGGCCACCACGGCGCCTGTGCCGCTCCTGCTATGAGTGTCGCAGCCACGGCATATGCCTCGTCAGTTTCAACCTCGAACCGCGCATGTGATGAGGCAGGCGCACTCACCTCCACTGCGCCCACTCGCTTCGAGCTGTCGAGCGCTGCGAACGGCGACGTGGTGGAGCGTGACATGCTTGCCGGGCGTCAGTACTGGGCCGCCGAGAACCCCAAAACAACGAGCTATATAAAGCCGAGCGCGCTGCTGGAGGCGAAGGAGAAGCGGGAGTGCACCCTGTTCCGCCGCTACTCCCATTGGTACAAAAAACTCGTAGAAGACTCTGCAGTTCACGTGGGCGGCGAAGCCGGCGCCTCCATCTTGAGATCGCACGAGGCCTTCAAGCAAGCATGCGAAACAGCAGATCAGAAGCCGATTCACAAGCGCAACTTCTACGAGGGTCCCATCGTGGATTGGAAGAAGTTGCTTCTCGAGCAGGCAGCTGGGATGAGCAACATCTCGAAGGGGGCAGCGTAACAGGCAAACAGGTGCGTCGGTAGGTTGAGATGTGACCGCCGAAGGGTAACCAAGGTGATGTAGTGAGGGGGGGTTGATCATGAGACCACGGGGGCGGCGACGGTGACCTACTATAAGGATTCGGTGGAAAGACACGCGCGCGTGACGTCCGAGTATTACCTTCACCTTTCTGCCTGGCGCGCACACTGAGCTTATATATACGTGTCCCACGCTCGGGCCGCCTTTGGTCACTTTCTGCCCGCCCTCCCTTTGCCACCGTCATCCTGTGCTTGCTCTGTGTACCAACCGCATTGTTCTTTGAATTCCTCCCTCGCTTCACATTTCAAGGAGGATGCCACGCACCCTGTGGCAAAGGGGGAGGGGGGAGATGGTGAGGGCCCAGCAGGAGAGACGAGGCGCCATCAAACAGAAATAGCACGGCCACCACACATATATGTGCATGTACGTATAGGTGTACACGTAGGTATGTGTGTGTGTTTTTCTGAAAAAGGCGGCGGCCTTGCGCACCCGCCACTTCGTTGTTTTTCGGCATTGTATGCCTGTGCGCACACTCGCGCCACCAGAAGCGTGATGTATGTATCTATTTAGACATGTATACACGCACACGGATACATATATATGCATACACATGTATAACACATATACACCTACATACACACATGTACATACGTGTATATATGTATATATATATACATATGTGTATGTATATGTTATACAAGGGCGAATTTCAAACATGTACAGTAAAGGCTATGCACTCCATCGCCCTTCGCTTTTCTTCCCTCCTCATCCTCCTCACCCTTTCTTTGTAGGTTTTTTTGTATGATGGCCTTGTGGATGCCATCTACTTGTGTCTGTATGTGTGTGTGTGTGTGTGTGTGTCTACGTGTCTGTAGATGCGCGCTACTCGCTCTCTCCGCTACGCGTCACATCGGGGCAGCTGGAGGAGTGCCGCGGGAGAAGGTGGTGTATCGATGTGCGCAGGGGGGGAGGGCGACCGCGAGTGTTTTCATGTTCACCTGGAACAAAAAAAAGAAAAACAAAGAGGGAGTAAAAGGCGAGCTGAAGGGACGTTCCGTCACCGGCAGAAGAACGCGCGTTCATGGCCGTCACGAAGAAAAGCAACAGGAGGGTGCAATTTCTGGAGGAAGGAATGGCGCTGCCAACCCGTCTGTTCTCGGTGCCGCTGTTCTGATGACCCTCTTCTCTTGCGGTCTACTTCACTGCATCCCCCGCGCCAAGTGTGTACCGGAAGCATAGAAAGGGCATGGGGCAGTAAAGGACCAGTCAAGCGATGCACACGCATGCACGGAGTGCTTGCTCGTGCAGCACGCCGTTTTGGTGTTGAGGAGGGGCATCTGAACGGCTCCGCGCCCCCCACCTCCCCCTCTCTCCAAAGCCAACGCTCGAGTGAAAAAGGCTTTTATGAGCGCTATCATGATCTTCGCCACCTCCCCCCTTCCTATCAATATATATATATATATATATGTATTTGCTTGCTTGCGCGTGTGCAACGCGGACCGTCAACAACTGCCCTCCCCCTCCCCCTCCCCCTCAATGGATTTCTCTATTGTCGAAACGAACACGCCGTTGGCAGCACAAGCAGTTCCATCGACAACACTCGTAGCACTACGCCACTCGTCTCAGAAGACGTAGCACGGGGGGTAAGCGACACGTGGACGGCCTCTCACCCTTCCCCTCGCTCCCTCTCTCTCACTTCAGCATCAGCAGCAGCACCAGAAAACTTCACATTCCTGGCAACGCGGGAAGCATCGAACGCGGGCACCCATACAAAACGAAGGAGGCGGAAGGTGTTTACGATCCTAGAGTTTTCCCCAACCCAGCGCACACCGACATAACGCGACAGTGCAGCCAGGGCAACACAAGGAAAGGAGAGAGAGAAACGTGCAAACACACGCGACGTGGAGAAGTGCGACCCCCCCCCCCTACCCACCCACCCACACCCACGCCTTTTTTCTTCGCTAAGGCGAACCATCATAGGGAAGCGGTTGCTGTGGTTGCTGCCACGCTCCTTATCCGCGCCCTTTCGGACTCACCCCACCCCACCCCGCCCCACACCCATTTTTTTTCCTCTTACTGCACCCCAGCCTGTAGCCCCCTGTCAGTGCACATCTCGTCCAGCCACCCAGCGACAGTCAGGGCAACTAACAGTGCCGTGCACACCTCCGCAGATACACGCATAAAAAAACGGGAGAGCAGTACATCCCTTCGCACACGCATACACACGCATAGAGAGAGCGCGCGCGCTCAAGGGAACGCACACTGCCGCCGTGTTTGTTTTTCCGGCCCTTCGCTTTTCTCTCTCCTTCCTGTCCACGAGCCTCACACCACGTTTCTGCACACGCCCCTGTATCACACACACACACACACACGCACTCGCTCACGTCTGACGCTGTTAGCGTTGCGTGGGCTCTTTTTCACTTTCTTTCGAACGCGCCTCCCCCCTCCACCCTGTGTCTGTGTCTGTGTGTGTGTGTACTGCTAGCCATGCTTCGCGCTACTATTCTTGCTCGCGGCACGCTTGTGAAGATCGGCCGTGGCCCGAACAACGTAACGGAGTCGGCCAGCAATGCCCTTCTCGAATCCCTGCAAGACCACGGCTACTGTTATATTCAGCACCCCTTCATCCAGAAGACCATCCTCGATCAGCTTCACCGCGATTGCCGCATCTTCTTCGAGCAGTATGTCCTGCACCTGCACGACGCCGCTGCGCAGGGAAGCCTCAAGCGCAACAACCTGCACAACTACAACTGCACCCAACTCTCCCCGTACGAACTGGAGAGCATCAAGTCTCCGAGTGGGTTCCGCGGCTACTACCGCTACGTCGGTGCGAGCGGCATCGATGACGCTATTGAGTGCTTCTCCGTTGGCCGCGACGACGTGGCTGACCCGGCAGTGCTGCGGCGCGACTACTACAAGCAAGCCGGTTGGGAGGAAAGCGAGTACCTGAGCATGATTAGCCGCCGCAACCCGTGGGACATCTTGCTGAACCATGTCAATTCAACCCCCGCATCCGGTAGCGGCCTCGGCCCGGGCATGGACCGCAACGACAACTTCATGTCCGACTTCAAGGACATGATGATGGCCTACTACGACCTCTGCTACACGGTGAGCATGGACGTGATGCGGCACATCAGCTGCGGCCTCGGCATCCGTCCCTCCATCCCGCAAGGCGGGCCGGACCCGACGATGGACTTCGAGCTCGAGTACTTCACGTCGTTCCACCAGAAGCGCGACTGCGACTTGCAAGCCAAGTACTACCCGCAGCTCGGGGAAGGGGCGCGACTCAAAAACGGCGTCGACATCCAAAACCAACGGTCGGCGCACAACCCGGATGGCGTGAAAGTGCTGCGGCGCAAGGGAGCCAAGACGCAGCCTCTGGTGAGGACGGCGAGCGCCGAGGACGGCGACGATGAAAAGGACGTGACGGTGCGCCTCGACACGCACAAAGACCTCAGCACCATCACCCTGCTCTCCCAGGACTCGCTTGGGGGTCTGGAGGTGTGGGACGAGGAGAAGGGCTCCTACGTGGCTGTCCCGGTGCTCGAGGACGCGCTTCTCGTGAACGCCGGCTTGTTCCTGGAGAAGTGGACAGGCGGCCTCATCGAGGCAACACCCCACCGCGTGCGCAACGCCAAGGGCGGCAGCAGCCGCTGCAGCATTGTGTTCTTTGCCCTACCCGACCACAATGCCCGCATCGAGCCGCTCCTGCAGCAGGAGGACAACCCGGCAGTGGATGCGCAGGACAGCTTCCTTGCAGGTGACATGATGCCCGCCCCCTAAGACGGATAGGTGGACGTGCAGTAGCGGTAACGGCAGCGCTTTCTCTGTCTCATCGCCGTCAACGTAGAACGTGAGCTCCGGGGGGACCCGGGTGGGGGTGTGCAGGGCTCTACACAGAGAGGTCCCGCTCGTGCATAGCTATCCTGCACTACACGGAGGAGCGACGGGTGTCTTTTGCTTTCCAAACACGGACGCAAGCAGAGACCCCCCCCCAACGCACACACCCCTCTCCCGGTCTCTCTGCCCTCGCCCTCCCTGCACCGGGCGAGGGTCTGGGTGAGCCACCAAATTTCCATAGAAAGAGTCATAGATATTGAAACATCGACCATGCCACCATCGCCCTGTCGGTGCGGCGTGGCCCTCATTGTCCTTCGCCGTTGTCTGAAAGTGTAGGTGTGTCGTGTGTGTGTGTGTGTGTGCATGCGCAGGTCTTGGGGCATCAGGAAACGAGTGGCATCACTGGCTGTCTGTCTGGTCCTTGGTTGGTTTTGTTTATGCTTTTCTTGTGTGTGTATGTGTGTACGTGTGCGTGGTGTCTCTGTGGTGTGACCACCCGGTTTCTCTTCTCGTGTTTCCTCGCACGCGGAGGAGACGACGTGAGAACACGAATACAGAACGCTGCCCTCGTGTGGCAAGCCCACATCAATCCCCAGCCTCTTGCCGATCGACCCAGCTATTCTCTCACCCTCGCTTCTTCCTCTTAGGGATACCGCTGTCCCTGTGACCGTTTGCCGTCATGGAAGAAAGGCGTGCGGAAAGGGAAGGTCAAGTAACGATCGCGTGCGTTGGCTAGGCGTGTGCTGCGTCTCTCTACCCCTGTCTCTGCATCACCTCCTCACGTGGCACAAGGTAGGCGCGCGTGGTGAGGGCCAGAGACAGTCACAGCCACAGCAGCAGCAGCAGCAGATGGTAAGCGAACTGGATTGAGGCGGGCGCCTTCTCTTCTTACGAACGTTTTTCTTCTCCCCTCTGACCCTCTCCCTCCCCTCCGTCTGCGTCTGTGCTGGACCACCTGTTCATGCTCGTGGCTCCCGCACCATCCATGACGGCGACGCAAACACATGTGCGGCCATGACACCACAGCCGTACCTACGAGACCCTAAAACGCCAGCACACAACCACTACGATCGGTGCCAGTGCCGTAGCTGCCGTCACTACCGCCCCGCCTCTGCCCCTTCTCCCTTCACCAAAGATGGACTTCCTTGATGACATTCTGTTCCACCCCATCGTGGCCTTCACCAAGAACAGCCGCATGCTGGTACGCAAGTGCCAGAAACCGAACTACAACGAGTTCACGACGGCTACCATCGCCGCGTTGATCGGCTTCTTCATGATGGGCTTCCTCGGCTTCTTTGTTAAGTTGGTGTTCATCCCGATCAACAACGTCATTCTTGGTGCGTAAGGCGCGACTCACATGTGCGCACGTGTGCATCGACGTGTGCAGCACTGCGGCGCACTTACACGCGCAGTACATGGTCAGGCAAAGCAGGAACGAGAGAGGTGGGCCGTAGCGTTTTTGATCCCCTGCCCCCAGTGCTGACTGTTGGGTGCTGCCTGCGGTGGTGGGAAACTCTCCTTGTCGCTGTCGCTCGCGTGCTTCGTCGCACGCTACGAAGACCAGCACGAAGAACTCCCAGCGACATCCGTCAGCCTCCCCCCCCCCCCCCCACACACACACACACTGCTCGGCTTTGTCTCTCCCCCTCCCCCTTTTTTCTGGGGGCATCTTTTTTTTCTTTGCTGCTCGTACACGGTGACGCGACGGCAGTGGTGTTTCAATGTGCGACCTCGCCGCACGGCGTGTATGCGTGTACGTGCGTGCGTGTGTGTGTGTGTGTGTGTGTGTGGTGTCAAGGTCAGGAAGAGGAAGAGAAGGCATCGGCGGGATAGAGAGTGTGCACCAGTAGAGGGAGGGGGTGGAGCTGGAGACAGCCATGCATGGAAAAGGCAGAGGTACAGAGAGAGACTTTCTGGGGAGACGCGCGAGCTCATGCTCGTGTACACGCACGCACCGTCACTGCCGCCTGCTTCGCTCACCCTCATTTCTTTGGGCTTTCTTTTATGTGCAGATGGGCTTGTAACAGCAGCAGCGCTGGTAATAGCATCCCCGTGTGTCTGCGTGTGTACGGCTGTGGATACACGTGTATGTCAAGGTGCTGGCCGAAAGTGGTGCTTTCACTCCGTCTGTGTCTGTGTGTGTGTGTCTCCCAGTAGTGCGTCCTCTTCTCTGTCCGCCAGTCTCTCCACCTCTGCTCTTCTGATCTCTCCCTCTCTCTCTCGGACAGACAGCTCTTGTCCTTCGTACGTGTATGTCGGTGGCGTGTGGCGCTCTGAGGTGGGTGGGCGTGTGTCTTCTCCTAACGACAAGCGCGTACTAGTGCAACAAGACGAGAAGGCTGGCGGTTGCTGTAAGAAAGACACAAAAGACACACACAACATCGAGGAGGCAGACGGCAACAACGGCAGGCCCTCTGCTCGGTGTGTTGCCGGAATCTACGAATTGCCCCCCCCCCACCTCTTCTCCCTCGCTGAGAGACATTTGTCAGCGTGGGAGGGAGAGGGTGTATGCGGCACACGTGCAGTGCCACACCCGCCCCCCCTCCTCCCTCTCCACTGCCGTTCCCACTGTAGCCGCGGAGAATTATGCCAGTGGAACGCTCATCATCACAGCACAGACGCTGGGCGCATCCACACACGTGTGCGCGTAGACTCCGTCTTCCTCACCCTTTACGAACTCCATCCATCTTCCCATGACTCTGCGCCTCCCCTCTCCTCTCTGTGTTGCTGTGCTGCTGTTCTCAGCTCATCTCCGCGTGGCGTGTGCAATGCGCAACAACGGTGTACTCCCCCGAACTACAAGCACACGCACCCACCTCTCGACGCGCAAAGGAACTGAGGGCATTCAACTTCGCCACAACTCCGCTATTTCACCTTCGCCGCATCAATCACCTTTGCAGCATCCTCTCTGCAGTGTTGCGAAGAGTGTCATCCGTCCGTCGAGCCGCCCTCCCTCCATCCCGCCCTACTCCCTCCCCCCAGCCACCACCACCACCGCCGCCGCCGCTGCCGTCAGCACCCTCATCCATGTCAGCCATTAAGCGCTCGCTGAACGTGGGTGTGGTCGGCATGGGTAACATGGGCATTCCCATTACCCGAAACCTCGCCTTCAAGGCACGCAGCGCCATGTACTTGCAGATCCACAGCCGCACTCTTAGCAAGGCGCGCCAAGTGTGCGATGACATGAGCGCCGATGGCGCCACATGCGCCATGCGCATCCACGACCGCTACAGTACCATGACCAAGTGGTGTGACGTCATCTTACTGACCTTGGCACACCGGGCCGCCTCACGGAAGGTCCTTCTGGAGGACAACGAGGCCCTCGTCACCAACGCGCGTCCTGGGCAGATCATCGTGGACCACACGACCGTGGACATGGAGCTGTCGCGCGAGTGCGCCTACGAAGCAGAGCGGCGCGGCGCCGTCTTCCTCGACGCCCCGATGAGCGGTAGTCCGAAGCAGGCCTTCAACAACCAGCTCGTGCTCATGGTGGGTGGGCCGGCGGAGCAGGTGCAGCGGGTGTCGCCAATCTTCCGTATGTATGCGGACAACATTCATCACATGGGCGCCAACGGCAGCGGCACGGCGGCCAAGCTGCTCTCTCAGGCGCTGGTGGCCTCCCACAATGCCGCCGCCGCGGAGGCGATGACAATTGCGAATCGGCTCGGCATCGAGGACTACCAGAAGCTCATCCAAGTCTTGGACGCCTCATGGGGCTCAAGCACTATGCTGCGCCGCAACGCGCCAACGATGCAGGACCTGGTGCGCAACCCGGACAAGCTGGCACCGTCCTCTGGCGCCAGCATCGACAACCTTCTCGAGGATCTCGCGCTGCTGGACGCCTCCTTACCAAAAATCGAGAAGGGCGACGACGGCAATGGTGGGCGCGAGGTTGAGGAGGAGCGCTTCCCTGTGTTAGACGCGTCACTGCGCATGCTGGGCGCCGCCGCCGAATCTGGGATGGGTGACCGTGATATGGCGGCCGTCATCCACTACATCCCGGCGGCAGCCGTCATGGAGAAAGAGGAAGGGGTCCGCGTCCAGCCTCGCGGGCTCACGTCCGGCGCTTTTCTTGACCGAAACGCCACCGGAAGGGTGAGCAGCGGTCCAGCAGCGGCAGCATGGGCTGCAGGAGTAACTTCGTCGCCGCCGGTGTCGGCGGAAATCGAGATGGACCCCGGCTCGCTGGCGGACTCACTCAGTGCCGCCGAAAGCAGCGGCAACGACAACGGCAGCACGGCGCAAGCCGCATCGATCGCGGAGTCGCTAGCAACGCCTTCCTCGCAGCAGTCCCCAGCCTTCACCTTGGAGGACTTCTACTAGCACCTCGTTAAGGTTGAAGAGCGCGGAAGGGGTGGTGGTGGTGGTGTTGGCGGCGAGTGTAAGGAGGGGGTGTACGCTGGCCTGCTGAAAGGACGTGCTGCCCCCTCCCTTTCCCTTCCTCCCCCCTACCCCAAGCCTTCACTGAGTCTAGTGTATGTGCACGTGTCTGTTGGTCACAGAAGCTTTTGAGGGCTCTTTCCCATCCTGTTCCTGAGATGGGAGTCCCTCCCCCTCCCCGCCTCGGCCATCTCGACTACCTCTCTCCCTCTCGCACGTGCAGTTCTCAAGCGGGGGTGGGTGGGGTGGGAGTGAGGAGTGTCCACGCGTTAAGCAACGCAGCGTGCACACATCTATAAGGCGCCACAGATGGTAAGTCGGACATGTCTCACGCGAGCACCAAACCGAGATGAAGAAGTAGGGGGTGACCTGGACAATATCATCCATCCCCCGCTGGTTGGAGGTGGTGGGTGGGGGAGGGGAGGAGAGGGGAGGGGGCACAGTCCTCCCCACCCCCACCCCCTTCCCCCAATTGTTGTCCTTCTCTCCCATAGCTGTGTTTGAGTATACCACTGCGGCATGCATGCCGATCCTATCTCCCTTCATTGTCCTCCCTGTGCCACACCGCCTCCTTCGCTCGTCTCATCTTTTCTCACACTCACACACACTGGCTCTCGATTGTCGGCGTCATTCGGTTACCCACTGACGCGTCCACGCGATCGCACCGCACTTCCCAGCTGCAGACAGTCAGCGCACAAAGCGACGGCGGCAGACGCCTCACTTGTCTGCGCGGTGCACCTTAGCTCTTGGAGTGTCCCTCTCCTTCTCTGCACATGTACAGTCCAGATCTGGAGTGGCTGCTGGGGAGTGCAACGCCGGTGCAGCAGAGGAGAGAGTTGAAGGCATCTGCGGCGACCGGATGCAGTGTCCCTGCATCAGGTAGCCTCCATCGTGCAACCAAGCTTGACAGCACGGTTGTCGACGGCCATACCATGTCGTCGCGACCCCCCACAGCCCAGCGCCCCAGATGCACGCCAGAATTCTACAACAACGTGCGGGTGATTGGTGGGCTGCCACAACGCGGTCCCCGCGCGCCCACCGATACCTTCACTGCAATGCCGTGTCGCCTCCTTTAGTGCACGGCCGGCTCTCACTCTCCCTTCCGCTTTTTTATGTTGTTTTGGGGGGAGTTCCGCCGCGCCCATTTCTCTGCCATACAACGTGAGGCCAAAGGTCACTCCTCTTCACACAGACACACACAGTCCTGCCCCAGAGCACCCACATTCGCGTGTGGCGGGGCAGCTGTAGGCACACGCTGGTACAGCAGTGCGCCGACTCGGTCATCCGAGTATGGCCTCGGCCTCCAACTCCACCCAACCACCCGGCTTCACAGTCGCTCCTCCCATCCTGC
This sequence comes from Leishmania mexicana MHOM/GT/2001/U1103, assembly GCF_000234665.1. Classification (NCBI taxonomy): domain Eukaryota; phylum Euglenozoa; class Kinetoplastea; order Trypanosomatida; family Trypanosomatidae; genus Leishmania; species Leishmania mexicana. The sequence goes on from NC_018329.1 coordinate 386,945, forward strand.
CGGTCACCGCGTGGTGGATCTCACTCGGGGTGTGACGCGCAGGCTCTCCACACCAGTAGGCAGTAAGAGGGCCAGGTAAGATCCGTGCGAGTCACGCTGGCACTCTGCCCATCACATGGATGGTGTACACGTCTCCACTGTCGCAGGTCGCTCCGACGCAGCACCGTCCAGGACCTGACTCTGTCACCACCTGCAGTTGTTCGGCATTGGGCAGGGGGATGGGTGGGGGGGGGCACTGGACGGTGATATGCACCACACTGAGGTGCCCCTCCCTCGTCGTCAGGATCGTCTCATGTGCGCCAGCAAACCCAGCCCCCTTCCCCACTTCTCTCCCTCTCCTCCCTGCGCGCACAGAAACAGAGACGGGTGGGGCAGCGAGGGGTAGCACTGCTTCTGTGCTCTACCAATCTGCATGTGTTTGTGTGTGGCTGCTGGCATGCCCCCCCCCACCTACCACGTGTGCCTCATCTTTCCTCCTCTTCCTCCTCCCCTCCCTCCCTTCTCCATCTCTGTTTACCTCTTGATGCGCTCCACTTGGTGCCCATTCGGCTTCCCCCGGTCGTCTCTGTGTGTCGGTGTATGTGCTTCACTTTACACTTTGCGCACACACGCACGCACAGCGCCACCACCAGCAACCAAAAGCATGTACGCAGATATTGGAGAGGAGAACCAGTTCACCGGCCTCGTGGCACGGTCGAAGTCCTCTTTGCAGCACGCAGAGGGCTCGGCCGCCGCGACATCCGTGGCGCCGCCGCCGTCCAACACCGGCGCTCGACGTCCTGGATCTCGTGCGCACAAGCTCACCGTTGCCGATGGGCCGGTCGACACCACGCCGATTCTTCTAACGCACCTCGATCAGGTCCTCGCTGCTGCTACTGTAGCTAAGGCACAAGCGCACATCAACAAGCATCAATGCGCGTTGGCTGTACGTCGCCTGCGACTGATTGCCGTCACACTACGCCAGATGCCGCAGCCGGCGCCGTCGCAGCAGCTTCTGACCGCGATCCAGTCCCTGTGTCTGCTGCTGCGTCAGTGCGCACACGACGGTGGCGTGGTGGCAAGCACGGCGGAGACCGCCACTGCACTGCAGATCCTGTACGGTCCCGACGGCGATCCACTGGGACCCGCGCAGTGCTGGCCGGTGCTGCTGTATCAGCACTTCACAAGCCAACTGCTCTTCCAAGGTGCTTACCGACGCCTCTGGGCGGCCTGGTCCATGTACTCGCACGTGGATCTGGAGCGTGAGGATGGCGTTGCAGAGTCGCTGGACTGCGCCGAGGATGGGCAGGTCATGATGGAGCTGCTCTCTCCCGTGGGTGTTTCTGGCAGAGAGGCAGATGAACCCACCTTTGAAGAGGTCGGCAGCGTCAGTCATCATCTGCGCGACCTGCAAGCCTACTACCAGCGACGTAAGATGAGTCCGTGGCGAATCCTCTATCAAGACCTCCAGCCGACGGATCAGCTCGTACCGGGGGCCAGCCGACCACGAAGCGCACCGGCATCGGCTCCTCCGGCGGCAACGGTGGCAATGGAGCACCACGCTGATGACGAGGACGGTCGCTTCCGTGTGGTACCGCACGTGTACCGGTACAACGGCGTCCCTGTCGTCGTGAAGGCCCTCTGCGGCGCGGCGGGCACGGGCGACGCAGCAACACAGGAGGTGGCCATGCAGCATGCGACGGAATTCGCACTGGACGTGGGGTGTCGCTCTACGTGGTGTCACCCGCATATCGTCACATGCCTCGGTGGATACACGGAAAGATTCGTCGACGACGCGGAGAGCTCGAGAGCGTCAGCGGTGCGCGTCGAGGTAGGCGAGAAGGCGGCAGAGGAGCTCCCGGCAAGCGCTGCCATGGCGAACTTCCCCTGGCAGCGTCCCGTCTCAGCCATTACTGGGAAGCCGATCATGGCTCTGGGGTACGTCCTTGAGCTGCAGAGTGCGAGATTACTCTCCTCCGCTGCCGACTCTGCGCAGGTCTCCTACGTCACGCTGCACGATTTGCTGTTTACTCCCTCCTCTTCCCCCGCTTCCTCCTCAGAGTCCCTCCCTGTTCTTGGGCGGCACCACTTCACGCTTCACGAGGCCCTCGACATCTGCGCCCAGATCGCCGACGCGCTGCAGTACATCGAGAGCGACAGCCATGAGGTGTCGGAGGCGGTGCGGACGGCGTGGTTGGCCGTCGACCCTTCGAACATCTTTGTTGTACGCGTGGTCGGACTGGACGGAGAGGATGACCTGGTGCATCGGCAGGAAAGGAAACAGAAGGGTGGTTTCAGCGGCGACCAGCATGCGCGAGACACGTCGTCGCCCTTGTCGGAGAATAGCGAGAGCGCCGCCTGGACGGCCAGCGTCACCCCCTTCGCCGAGGACGGCAGTCGTGAAGAGGCCCCTGTCCTCGGCCAACCTGACCTGCAAGGTGGTCCCGTCAAGGCGTCGGAGGATGGCGGGGGACGAGTCGACTGGAGCCTCCCCTACAAGGCCGATACGGTGCAGACACAGAGTGAGTGGGAGACGGAGGTGTATATCTGCGGCGGAAGGAAGGGCAACCATGGCAGCGCTGAAGATACGCTGCGACCGCGATCAAAGCACTTCGTTGTGCGTTACAGCCCGCCGTGCCGGTGGATGCCACACCAGGTCGCCGGAAGTCGGTGGCGCGCGCATGCGCGCGCCACGGCCCCTGCCAGCTACGTTGTTGTGCAGCTCTTTCTTGCGCTCCTCACGGGCCAAGTGCCCTACGCGTACATCAAGACAGACCGAGAGGTGGAGGAGCGGGTGTTCGCGGGTGCTACACATCAGCTCGACAACACCTCGGGCACCGCGTCGTGTCTCCCGGGAGCAGAGCCGGTAGCGCAGGTGAAGCCAAGCAGAAGCAGCCAAGGGTACCGTATACCACCCTCGCTGCCTCCGATGGTGGCGAACTGGTGTCGGCGCGCGCTCTCCCTCGATCACAGCCAGCCGCCCATGGAACTGGAGGCGCTGCGCAACACTCTGACAACGATTCAAGCCTCTCTGCCTGATAACGTCCGTCACGCGCACCTGCGCGCGGGAGAAGACGTGACTGAGGGGAACAGAGGAGCCGGTGGCGGTGGCGCCAGTCAGGAGATGCAGTCCTGCATGAGTGGCGAGATGCTCGATGTTTTGTAGAAGAAAACTTGCCGGGAGCAAGTCTGGTGCGCAAGCATATGAACTGTGAGCTCGCAAGCTCCTTTTCTGCTCACTCCATCTTTTATCGGTGTCTGAAGGTCTCCTAGCCTCCCTCCCTCCCTCCCTCCCTCCTCACCTTACTCCTCGCCGCCGCCTCTGTGTTTCTCTGTGCCTTCCTCTCCCTCCTGCTCGCCCTGTTGCTTGTGCTTTACATCTTTTTTTTTAGTATTATTAGTAGCGCTTCTCGTCTCTTCCACCCACCCACACACCCTCTCGCCTTACGCAGCTGTCATCATGACGACCAATCCGTCACCCTCAAAACGAAGTAATCACTGACTTGTGCCGCTCTCGTTGCCCTTCCCCCCCCCTCCCTACTCTTCTTCTCCTTTCATCAATGTGAGGTGGGAGATGCATGTACGCATGCACACATGCACACACGCACGCACGCACGCCGCCGCTGCTGCTGCTGCTGCTGCTACCCCCAGCACACCTCCGCCGGACCGCTCTCCGTCGGCCATGCCCCACCTCTCTGTTCTCCGTTGGTGTTTGAGTGCTTCTTTTTGTTTTCTTTTACCTGTTCATGCTCACCCCGTTACGAGATCAACGCACACGCACACACACACGCGCGCGCGCCTGCAATTTGCGGAGGGCGCACAACTGTAGGGAACGCCGATTATGTACTGTCTTGATGAGTGCATGGGGGAGGGGGTGCGGGGCTGGGGTTGTGGTCTCACTCCTCGAGGCACGCGCTCTCCTTCCCCTTCCCCCCCTCTCCCCCTCTCCCTCCACGTCCCCCTCTGATGTCGGTTTGGATCCCATTCCCGATGCGCTCTCATTCCGTCTTCTCCCTTCTACCGATCGGCCTCCCCTCCCTCCCCCTCCCTCTCTCCCTCGCTGATGCCCGTACAAGGTGATGCACTCGCCACCCCCCATTCCAAGAAAAAAAAGCGGAACAAGGCACAACACTATAGAGCAGGTCACTGACGCGTTAGAAACAGCACGTACACACACACACACACATACAGGCCGAACATGCGTGTGCTGCCTCTTCCAACTGCTGCATGTGTATCGCTGTTGGTGCCTCTTTTGGGCAGTCTCCCCTCCCTCCTTTCCCCGCTACATTGCGCTTTCTTCTTGTAGACGCCACCTTTTGCGTAGAATCGCGCGTAGAACTGCCCACCCCACCCCTCTGCACGTGCACGCGCACACTCGTACGTGTCGCGAGAGGGAGTGACGAAATCCACACCAGAAAGAGGTCATGCCGCATGCGTTGTCGGCGAGTCGCACCGACAGGGGCCCATCGTCCGCCAGCTCCTCCTCCTCCACGGACCCTCCGGAGGGCACCTCCACGGAGCTGTACCGTCCGGTGGGGCGGACATCAGACACCCCGACTGCGATGCCACGCGCGGCGGATAGTCACGAGCTGCACCACGGCCGAGCATACTCCTACGCCTCGGAATCAGATGAGCACGCGGACGCGGACACCCGCATGCCCGCGCCGACACACGTGCAAAACCAAGCGGCATCCCCTCCTTCGCTGAGGCGTCGTGAACAGCAGCATGCGGTGCTCTCCCCTTCCCGTCCGTCGAGCCCTGGGAGCAGCGCCAGCGCCGGGGCTGGGCAGACCACACCTACCACAGTGTTGTTTTCTTCATACCACGAAGCATCACCCCCAACTTTGCTGCCCACCTCCAATCAGAGCCCGGAAGCAGCAAGCTCATCTGCCTTTTCTCACGCTTTGCCGGCCCACGCCGCCCCCTCTTCTCACGCACACGCACCGCGCACGGGTATCGTCGACAGCAGCGGCTACCACTACTCAACTCGAACAAAGGCTCCACAGCTGTTGCCACCATCGCCACCTGCACCCCCTCGGCAACCCCTGCAGCGGCGCTCGCCTCACGTGAACCACCAGAGGACTTCCAACGTCACGGAGGCGGCACCCACCACCACGACAGCGATGCCGCTGCTGCCAGCGCCGCTGGACACTGCCTCTGCCCCTTCATCTACGTCCCAGCAGGCTGCAACCCGCGCAGCAGCAGCCGTTCCGGCTGCAGATGTGCGCGCAGTCTCGCACGTCTCCAACACCGCCCACTGGCAGCTGAACTCTCCAGAAAGTCACAGGCATCGCAACGATGGTCACGTGGATCAGCGCGGTGCCGTCTTCGAGTACGCCTCCGAGGCGGTCACTACCCTCGAGCAGCAGTATGGCGATGCCCTACAGCGCCTCAACACAATGCACCGCCTCTACGACCGACTAGACGCACACAACCGCACCCTCGCATCCGAGTTGAAGCGGGTGCGGCAGGTGAGCGACGTCCTGCAGAACGGCGTTGCGTTTCAGTTGTACAACAGCGTGCGGCACGTGAAGCACGAGATGAGGCTGCTGAAGCAGTACGTTGAACTTCTGAGCTCCAACTTTAGCAATCAGCTGCATGTGCTGCAGCAAGTTGTCGGTGAAGAGCTGCAGCACTTGCTTGGCCGGCACGACTCGTACACGTCACTGCTGCCGCACGGCGCGGAGGGGCGGCTCCAACCGACGGAAACGCGAGTATCGATCGGCGCAGCCAGCGGTCGGGCATGCTCGCTGGAACGTATCGCCAACGTGCCCTCCTCAGAGCTCGGCGGACACGTCACCGGGGCTGGTGGCGGCGTGGGCGCGGGCACGCAGTTCTACAGTCAAGATTACTGGTGGAACGTCATGTCACCGCATCCGATACGGCCGCCGTCCGGCGCACACACTCCGGCGGCACCGGCAGAATTGGAGGCTGGCGGCTGGGCTGATGTCGGAAGTGGCCGCGGTAGAGGTGCCACCGAGCACAAGCGAGCCCTTTCACCACCAGACCAGCTGCCTCTCAGCATGGACGACAGCAGAGAGAACAATCTCTCAACGCAATCGTCAGGAGAGGCACTGGTGTCTCGCCACGCCTACCGGGAGGTGCAGGGGGCCCTTGCAGATGCCCAGCGGCGCGTCGTCGAGCTGGAGCGGGCGTCCTCGAATCAGCAAGCCGACTACGAGAATCGCATTGCGCAGCTGAAGGCCGCCCATCGAGCCAAGGAGGCAACGCTGAAGGAGGAGCTTGCGCTGCAGCGTCGGCGAGCAGAACTGGCGCAGGATGGTGAACCGCAGCAAGCCGCACTCTCGACAAGGCTGCCGGGCCAAGCAGCCGGTCTTACGTCGCCTGTGGATGTCAATCAGCTGGTGCAGCTGCTTCTTGAGCATCGGTATCAGCAGCCCACAGCGAAGCAACACCCCGATGCCCCTCCGACGACGTCGAGTCCCACCTCGACGGTACAACCACCACGGCAAGCGAGCCACAAAGCCGTCCGACCACCTCTGCAAAGGTGTGGGGATGCTGACGAAACGGCAGGACAGAAGGACAGCCGGCACGACAGCGCAGACACGTCCGCCATCACCAACGACTCCGACAGCGACTTTCGCCGCCGCGCTGCACACCCGTGCGCCACTGAGTCTGCCTCCGCCTCGAACACAGACGACGGCAACGGTGATGTGCGCCTCCCCTTTGATCGCACAAAGCGGTGTGCGCTGCGGGCGATCGCGAGCAAAGGCAGTGGCCGCCGCCGCACAGGCGCTGATGGTGATCTGCACATGCCAGACCGCTACTCGCCGACCGCAGCAGCCCGCCGAGTCGAGCGCGCCCGTGAGGTGCTTGGCGGCGAGGAGCGTGACGGCGAGAGGCGGCAGGAGGGCCAGCGAGCTCATAGCAGCACCAGCAGCGGCAACCGTCGCCAAAGAGAGAAGGTGGCGGCAACAGAGGCAGCCGGCGCAACCACCACCGCCACTGTGCGGCGCTCGCTCGCGTATGAAAGGTTGATGGATCACTCACGTGCTGCCTCGAGAAGTTTAGAAGGGTACGCCCCCCATAATGGCCGCCCCGCAGCGCGAGCGCGACCTCGCACGGTCAGCAACACGGACGCTCCAAGTGTGCCGAGGCGCAGTTGCAGCCGCCGCTGGCAACGCAACGGTGGTGCTGCTCGAGACCCGCGACATGTCGTGGGGGTCGGCCCCGAACTGCTGGAATCGCTGCTGGCACAGGTAGACGCCGTCGACGTGCAAGGCGGCTCACGGTACGCGGTGACTGCGCCAAAGCGCGTGCGGCCTGTGCAAAGCCAGCTCGACCCCAAGGTCGATCGGGTGGCGCAGGGGATTTGGGCGGAGAAGCTGCTCAAGGAGCGCAGCTGCCTATAGCCAACTACACGGACAGAGATCGGAAACGGTGGATGCCATACCAGGCTGTGATGCGGTGCACGGCAACGGTCCAAGGGCCCACATCGCCCCCTCCCTCTCCCACCACCACCTCCCCTCTGTGTTCGTGTGTGGGTGTCGGGGGAGGGGGGGCAACAGATGCACGCTGATGCGGGCATCACTTGTTTTACCTGGTCCGCTGTGTGTGCTTGCCTCTACTGTGGTTGGTTGTGTGCGGGGCGGTTTCCTTGTGCACCGCACCTGCCATGACGCCACTGTGTACGCAGAAGGAGAGAAACGGCTTAGGGGGGAGGGAGCTCAACAGCGAGACAGCGCGTCCATCTCGCATACCGCCCTTCTCTCGCCGTCACACCCATTCGCCTACAGAACGCGACACTCCCACGCACACTCGCAAGTGAGGCTGCTCACGAGGGGGTGCGCGTGAGACGAAAAACAAAACGTGAGGCAAACTGCTCACACCTCTCATCCTCTAACCTCCTCACTCGGCGTACGCGGTTGCAGATCAACGCAGGTGTGCACGCATGTACTCATCCGCTTGTGCGGGTGCGAGGTGGCTGCTGAGATGTGCGGTGAAAGGAGAAACGCTCCACGGAAGCACGCGCATCGAGGCCAGCATTGCTTCGGGGGGATAATGAGTAGGCCCACGTTCCCCCCCTCCCTCCCCCTCCCCCGCCCCACCCCAAACCGCACGCTTCTCTGCTGGGTAGACATGTCTTACTCTTTTACCTTTGCTCCTCTGCATGCTGCACCTACCCCCACCCACCCAGCCTACTCGCACACAGGCGCACAGACTACGATACAAAGGAAAGCGCTGGCGTACAATACCTGATTGACCCCCCCCGACCATTGCTGCTCGGCGTGCCTACAGAGCCAGCGGGAGAGAGTGGCCACGAGGTGGGCATACACACACACACACGCACGCAGTCATAATGAGCTGCGCAAGGCTGCATCAGCGCATCCATCTGCGCGCGATCGCGTTGACGACCACCAGCTACCCCGCACTCGTCCCTTCGCGCTCGTTCACGAACGCTGACACGAGTGTCATGACAGCAAGCGCGGTGGCCGTTGCGCGTCGCGCAGCCGCCAACACCGGGGCCAGCGGCCTGACTACTACCCCGCAGGTTGTCCACTACTCCAAGCTTGGCATGGATGGCTTTACCGACATCAAGTTCAACACGGCCGCCGACGAGCTGCTGGAGCTCGTTGAGACGAAGGTGGATGCTCTCGACAGCGCGGCGGTGGAGGATGTCAGCTGCAATGGCGGTGTTCTGACACTCGAGACGACGGATAGGGGCACTTTCATCCTCAACAAGCAAGCTCCGAGTGTGCAGCTGTGGCTCTCCTCTCCTATCTCCGGCCCCCATCACTACGACATGGTCACCATGATGCAGGACGGCCACGAGAAGGTGTCGTGGAAGTCGGACCATGACGGACATGACTTGGTGAAGAAGCTGGAGAAGGAGTTGACGGAGGTGCTCGGCACTGACCTCAAACTGTGAGGGAGGGCGAAAGAAGGCACTGAAAGAAGCACCGCAGATTAGCCGCAGAGACTAGACAGGGCGTGCAAGTCGGACGAGCACACGTCCCCCCCCCCTCTCCCTCCTTTCCTCCTTTGCCATACGCCCTGCAGCGCACATCAGCCTTGCAAACTCCGCCTACCCAACCCCCTCCCTCCCTCCCTCTCNCCGGACCCATCTGATCCACTGTGTGCAGTTCCGTAGCTCTCCTTCTCTGTGTAGGGTGTTTCGCTTCCACGTTGCCTTCGCTGCTTTATCGCGTCTTACTTGGTTGACAAGGTCTCCAGCCCGCTCCTCTGTAAGCCACAGCATGGCCACCGCCACGACCGTCTCTCACCCCGGTCCCCCCTCTCTCCCTACTTCCTGTACGCCTCACGTACGTTGGTGTTTTGGCCGCAGTCACCGTTGTTGGTATATGCCACCGCTTCCTCTCTCCCTCACCCCCCCCCTCAAGCGGATGGTGCACGAGCCGCGTGTTCGCTGGCGCTGCCACTTGTTACACTTGAATGGCGCCGTGCCTGCTGTCGGGAACGATAGGCGTGTGCGCGTGCGCGCAGGACAGACGGAGGAGACGAGGAGATATATGTGGGGATAGAGGTGAAGGGACGTGTTCCCCACTCAAGCCAGCACTCAACTCCCTCCCACTCACCACCCAAACTGTCAGTTCTCTCTCTGCCTGTCTATGTCACTACAGGAATCGGACGGCGGTGGTGTTGCTGCGGTTTTTGTTTTTCTTCGTACAACGATGATGGTGTCTTGCGTGGTCTCAGGGCGCGGCTGTCGCTCCCTCTCTGTGCCTGTGTGTGTGTGTGTGTGGGCCTGGGTGCTGATCAGGCATATGTGCGAGATTGCGTGGGCAAGTGGAAGAGCGGGTGCCCGTGATTTGATGGTGGGCGGCTCTCACTGTCGTCCTCTCCTCGTCTCCCCCCCCTTTCTTCCCTCTCCTTTTCTGCCTCTAAGGAAGCACATACGCTGAAGTCTGGATGTGCTGGAGCCACCACCTCGAAGCAGGTGCCTCGTCTCAGTCACTTTGATCTGCATGTATTTTGCTACCTTCTTGTGGTCCTCGACTCGTCTTCACGACTGTCCCTTTCTCCCACCACACCCCTCCCCTCCTCGATACCTCTCGCTCGCTCGCTCCAAATCACGCACCGGCGCACACGCGTGCGTCTACGTCGTGGTATGAAGGTGTACACCATCCACTCGACCCCCTCCCCTTACCAACCTTTTCACATCGGGTAGCACTGAACCACACATAGGCATACACTCTCCAGACACCGTATCCAGCTCATCATTGCAGTCACCTCCGCTCCTCTCTCCTTCCCTGGACATTCTCGTCCTCTTCCCTCCTCCCTCTCTCTGCTCCACTCTCACGGACGTCACCGAATCGGAGGAACGATGGCCCTGTCTGCCACATCGTCCATCGACTTCCGCGAGGATGTGCCCAACAGCAAGCGTCGGGAGGACACGAAGATTACCGAGAGTGTCGCCACCATCTCCATACACGAGGAGCCCAACGAAAGCCGTCGGAATGACACGGTAACCGAGAGTGTCGCCACCATCTCCATACACGAGGAGCTCAACGAAACCCGTCGGAATGACACGGTAACCGAGAGTGTCGCCACCATCTCCATGCACGAGGAGCCCAGCGAAACCCGTCGGATTGACAAGGTAACCGAGAGTGTCGCCACCATCTCCATACACGAGGAGCCCAGCGAAACCCGTCAGATTGACAAGGTAACCGAGAGTGTCGCCACCATCTCCATACACGAGGAGCCCAGCGAAACCCGTCAGATTGACAAGGTAACCGAGAGTGTCGCCACCATCTCCATGCACGAGGAGCCCAGCGAAACCCGTCGGATTGACAAGGTAACCGAGAGTGTCGCCACCATCTCCATACACGAGGAGCCCAGCGAAACCCGTCAGATTGACAAGGTAACCGAGAGTGTCGCCACCATCTCCATGCACGAGGAGCCCAGCGAAACCCGTCGGATTGACAAGGTAACCGAGAGTGTCGCCACCATCTCCATGCACGAGGAGCCCAGCGAAACCCGTCAGATTGACAAGGTAACCGAGAGTGTCGCCACCATCTCCATGCACGAGGAGCCCAGCGAAACCCGTCGGATTGACAAGGTAACCGAGAGTGTCGCCACCATCTCCATACACGAGGAGCCCAGCGAAACCCGTCAGATTGACAAGGTAACCGAGAGTGTCGCCACCATCTCCATGCACGAGGAGCCCAGCGAAACCCGTCAGATTGACAAGGTAACCGAGAGTGTCGCCACCATCTCCATGCACGAGGAGCCCAGCGAAACCCGTCGGATTGACAAGGTAACCGAGAGTGTCGCCACCATCTCCATACACGAGGAGCCCAGCGAAACCCGTCAGATTGACAAGGTAACCGAGAGTGTCGCCACCATCTCCATGCACGAGGAGCCAGACGAGGGGCCTGAAGAGCTGCACTACGAGATGAGCGCCAGCACCGGACTCAACGCAACCACGCAGAAGGATGACATCGAATTCCAAGTGGTGGACGATATCGCATCGAAATCGGAGAGGAGTGTGCCGTACCAGGTTGAGGACAGTCGCAAGAACCTCGACGGACTCGCATCCACGCAACAGGAGGAAGGTGCCGCTTCACCGCAGCTGCCGTCCCAGGGCGGGGTGGCAGCAGCGCCAACCAGTGATATCTACGCCCTCAACCCTCCGCCCTCTCGCCTGTCACAGCGGGCTGCCAAGGCCGCGCAGACACCTCGCTCGCTCAGCAGCGCTCCCATCACGCCGAGAACCCGGTCGGGAACCAGCACGTACCGCCCACCGGCTCAGCAGCAGGAGGCCAAAGAGAACGAGGACGCTGAGGTGCAGCCGCTGGTCTATGGTGGCGAGAGCGCACCTGCTCCGGAGACCGCGACCGCGCCGACACCAGTCAGCCTGGTCGTTACGGAGCACAAGCGGCATTTCCCGGGCAACAAGTGGGAAAGTGTGGTGGCAGCCTCGCTCGATGTGGTGAAGCGGACCGTGTGCAACGAGACGGCGGACGCGATAGGGGTGGAGTCGCAGTACGTACAGGTGCTGAATGTGGGGGCGACGGCGACAGGCATGACTTGTGACATCAGTGTTGGCCATGCCCCCACCATGACGGCGAGCGAGGTCGATGAGAAGCTGAGCAGCTACCCCTACGAGACAACGATAACGCTGCCGGACATCCTCACAGCCAGCAGTGAGCATCCGCAGTACGGCCTCGGCGGTGCCCTTGCCCCCTGGGAGGGCACGCAGGCGGCAGCGGGCGCGCATGAGCAGCAGGTGGAGGAGGAGGAAGAAGAGAGGTACGCCCCAGTTGGAGTGCCGAAGGCGGCTCCAACGAAGCCGAAGAGAAAGACAAAAAAAGCACACAGGAAACTCAAAAACGGCTCGGCGGCCTCACATGCCCGGAAGGCCACAGCTCGCGTCTCGGGCCCCCCAATCCCCAAGAAGTTGGGGCTCAGGACGCTTCCCAAAGTGCTCGTCACGCCGCGGATCTACCATTACCGCGCGCCACGCCCAGGCGCGGAGCGTAGCACGGACAAGGGGAGCATCCTCTACTTGGATCCCAGGGAGAGTACTGAGGGGCTCGGCAGCCGTTACTCGGTCTCCGCTGCGACGCCGCACCGCGGCACAAACGCCGTAAATGGCGTAAACGGCAGTCGTAGTCCATCCGCTCCGACTTACCCCAGCGCGTCCGTCAGAAATTCGGCGCACATCCCACCACAGCGCGTGGAGCGCGGCGTCGTCTCGCTGGCGCTACGTAAGCGCCAGATTATCCAGGCGGTGCCGGCGGTACCGCCTCCGCAGCAGCAGCAGCAACGCGCAATGGCAGCGCCCTCAGACGATGCCAGCGCGCACCGCTATATGAACGGAGTCGATCACACGGCTAACACGCACTCAGTCTCCCGCCGCTCCCGTTCCCGCTCCCCAAAGCAGCTGGCGCTCGCCCCGGGGACGGACTCGGCGTCGGATGCGGCTCCCGAAGAGGCGGCAGTGACGGCGACACCCATGGCCGCCAGCGGCTCTGCGGCCGATCAGGAAGACTACATTCCCATGGCTGAAGGTGTCGAGAAGGCGGCAGACGCAGAAGAGTTGCTGCAGAAGAAACAGAAGGCAGTGGCAGAGTACGACACTGTTGATGACGAGGACGATCCTGTTCCGGCCCCCGCGCCCAACCCGTTTGTGTAGGCCGATAGATCGACCGATAGGAAAGGGAGAGCAGAGGCAGCCCTGACCTCAGAAAGAATACCCCGCGCGTGTCTTTTCACGCATGCCGTGATGCACCACGTGGGATGGCGAGAGGTCGTTTACGGGCTTCTTCGTGCCCTTCCCACCCACCCTCCCCTTGGCGACCGGCCTTTGCTTCTCGACTCTTCTTCTCACAGCAGACAAAGATGCAGTGGTACACAAGCACGCACGCGCGTACGTGCCTCCGCAAGTCTTCCCGTAGTACTTCCGCTAAACGTTGTGTCGCTTCTCGAAGGATCGAGCACGTACAACAAAAAAAAGGCAAGCGCGAAGGACTGCTGCCACACGCACCTGTCTGCGGAGGGGAGGCCTAGAAAGGCGAATGGTCGAGCAACCTCATGACGTTGAAGGGTGTCACCTCCCCCTTGACGCCTTGTGTGTATATATATATGTGTGTGTGTGCCAGCCTGTGTTCGATGCTGCAGTGTATGGGTTTATATATATATATACGGGTATATGTATGTGTGTGTGTAGAGACTTTGCCTCTCCTGTACACTTTTTGTTCGGGACTTGTACTTTGTATTCTGCTGGCGTTGTCGCGGCACTTCGCTCGATATGATCGATGGTTTGCTGGGCATGTATGAGGAAGAAAAGGTCTCCTTTGCGACGATCACATTGTGTATGTGTGTGTATGTGTGTGTGTGTGTGCGTGTGTGTGCGGTGAGCAACGAGCGGGGACTCAAGGCTGGGGGGTGACGCATGGAGTGCTTCCGCCTTTGCCAACACCTTTCTTTCCGCTTCCTCCTCTCGCTCCCTGCGCCTTTTCGCGGTCATGCCGCGTTCTGTTATCGCTGAGATGTGCGGTGTTGTCTTACCCTGTACCGACCCCTTGTCTTCTGTGCTTTCCCTTTTTTTCATCTTTTTGCGCACCCGAGACGTTTCGGCCCTGAGGATGCCGGCCACCGCGCCATGGTATCGGGGTCTCGCACACCCACACGCTTCGTGTCGGCGGACAGGTCTGGGCTGGTGCTGTGCCGAAGAGACCCGCGCCCATGACCCCCACGCTTGGGGCAGTTCACCGCGTATTGGGTCGACGCTTCAACGAATGTTCGCATCCACCTCCAGTCTTCTGCTTTAGGTGCGTTGTGGCGATATTGAGCGTAATCCCGGACCCAGCCTGCGCTGCACGCAGCGACATCGCAGTGTGTGTGTGGGGTGGCGGAGGAACGACACCAAGGGATGTTCGTTTGACCCGATGTCCTTGGCGTAGCCGTCGTGCCGCAGAGGTGGGTGAGCTGTGGTGGTGCAAGGGACGTGTGTATGCTGGTTGACCTGTTCGAATATGGACACACTGCCACAACACAAAAGGGGAAAAAATGTTTGTTTGTTTGTTTTTTAGATCCGAAAGCACATTTGTTTGTTCCTCATTGGGTGCGCCCTCTCCCTCTCCTCCCCCCTCTACCCCCTCCCCCTACTCCCCCCCAACTCCCCTCCTCTCCGTCCTCGCCTCCACCGTTCGTGGTAAGGTCGTACGGTTTTATGTGGTCCTCCCCACCGCCTCCTCCTGTTTTTTTATTATTATAGTTGTGCTTTACTCAAATCGTACACGTTCTCTGCCAAAGGATAGTGTGTGTCTGTGTGTGTGTGTGTGCGCCGTAATGCACTGCTTTACGCTCCTCCTCCTCCTCCTCTCCCCCCCCCCAAATCTTACGCCCACCCGTCTCACGCACGCACACACGCGCGTGCGCGGTTGCGTGAGGATGGAGCGTCACTCTCCAACTCTCTTGTGTTCTTTTGTGTGTGAGAGGGGGGGGGTAGGCAGGCACAGCTGCAGCAGCGCTGCGTGTTTGTATCGAGTGCAGTCCACGTCTGGTTCTGTGTAAGCGTGTATGTGCAACTTCTTGGTTCACCCTCTCCTTCTCTCCTGTGGCGGCGGTTGGCTTCGTCCTGTTCTCTCTGCGCGTGTACTGGGGTGTGCCATTACGCGGTGCCATCAGTGGTGTGGTGTCCTTGCTCGCTCCTTCGCTTTGTACTTTGTGCCGACCTCTATCTCTTCTTTCTGTACGTCTCCCTCTCCTGCCTGCCGTCTCCGTCTCTCCGTCCCCGTAGGCGCGCTTACGTGTACGCAGATATCTACGCGTGCTGTGGGGGGATGGGGGATGGGGGATGGGGGATGGGGGGAGGTGGATCGGCCTGGGGTGTTTTTTCTCCGATGGCCTTCGCTTTCTTTACTTTCATAGAGGGGAGGAGGCGTGCGGCGGGGGGGAGGTGGAGAGAGCTTTTGTTCCTTTGTCTGTGAACGCTTGTAAAAGGTGTATCTGTATGCGCACGCATCGCTTGCTCTGGTGGCCACCAACTCCCCCCCCTCCCCTTTGCCAGACCTCCTTCCGCGCTGTGTGCTGCATCGTGCCTTGCGCGTGTGCGCGTGCGGTTTCTCTTGGAGAGATGTTTTGGTGTTGCTGTCGTGTCTTCGCCTTTCTCATTCCCCTCCACGCAACAGACAACGGAGGGGCAAGCCCGCGAGTACGCACAGCAGCAGCATCACCGCCGCTATGGACAGGTGTCGCGCACAACGTCCGGGGAAGAGGAGGCGTGGATGGCGAGGAGGGGGAGGGCATAAAAACGAAAGAAACAGTCAGCGCTGGCAGTGCACACTCGGTGGGGTCGCACACGAGAATAGGAAGCTAGAAACGATGTGGAGAGACTGTATGGCGTGGTGTGTGCTGTGTTGGTTGTGTGGGAACAGCGGCTGCGCGTGATAGGCGCGGCACAAGGGTGAAGAGTGCCGCGAGGTGTGTATCTGAGCCCGTTCGACTCACCGGCCTCTACCCACCCACCCCCCATATTGCCCCGTCCATCCTCTGTCCTGCTTCCCTCGCCCTTTCTCCGCGCGTGACAGCTTGAAGAAGTCTGTGGTCGAACGTTTTATAAGTTCAGGGAAAGGAACAGATGTGCGCGCTGGCGCCTGTGTATGTGCATCAACGTAGCGTAATATGGTGCTCGCCCTACGCTTCCGGTGTAGGTCCATGTACAGAAGAAGGCCCCTCCTCAAAGAGGTGGTGCCGTTGGTGGTGCGCCCCTCCCCCTCCCCCGAAAAAAAAAAAGAAACCCCACCCTCCCGGTTGGGGGGCGGGGAAGGTTCATCCGCTGAAGGTGAATGCCGTGACCCATCCTTCTTCGAGAGCCTTTCTCCTTCTCTGCCGAAAGCCATCGTGTTGCCACCGGCGTCTCCCCACCCTCCCTGTCCTCGTAGCCCACCACACCACATCACACCATAACGAAAACGTTCGCGAAGAAAAGACGAGAGCGGTGGACATTATTATTTCCCGCCTCGTTCGGCTCACCCTCCTCCTCATCGTCGTCCTCGTCCTCGTCAGAGCTCACACTGCTGGTCATCTCCCTCTCCTGCTCACCTATCGTGCACCCCGTTGCAACAACAGCAGGCATACTTGCTACGCGTACACACGCGCGCGACACAGCGGCATTCAAAGCAAGAGGGCACTTTGGGCAGTAGCGGGACAGCAACAAAGGACAGCGCCGCCGTCACGCTAAGCTCGTCGTAGAGCGTTCCAACTCCGTCACTGAGCCATCTCTCTGCGGGTCTCTGTATAGAATGACGAGTAACGTCCTGGCAACCGCGCCGCTCTCGGAGACTCCGTCCTTCGCCTCCCAGAGGGCGTCCCAGCCTGCGTCGGCAGCGAAGACGAATCGCGACCTCTCAAAGCCTGGCTCGCACCTGTCCATCAACATTGAGGAGGAGCCGCCTGGGCAGCGCTCTCGCAGGGTAGAGGATGTCGAGGCGGCAGCACAAGCGCACCAACAACAGCAAGGTGGTGCGAGCATCTACGAGTCACCAACAGTGCCCGTGACGCGAGGACCGGGACACACACCCCGCGGGAGGACACGAGAAGAGAGCCAGCCGCCGCGGAGGCTTCCGAGCCGCACCTCGCTTCGCCACGGCACACCACGCGGGGGTGGAGACGACGTCTCAACGACGCTGATCCCAAAGTCGCACAACCCGTGTGTGAACATGGTGCCACAGGCGTCCATTGTGCCGAGCAACACCTCCGTCCACTTCCAAGTCGAAGATCAGACTGATACACAGAGCATCTTGTTCCAGGCAGAACCCTCCTCGATCAACTTCAACGCCACTGATGCGAGCCTCAACCTACAAACAGCCACGGAAGGCAGCGACATCCACTTCGTCCTCGAGGACTCCCACCTGCCGTCGCAGGCGGTGATCCTGAAGCAGGGCGGCAACTCCAACACCAAATCGAGTCTGCGCTTTGAGGCGGAATCGGCGAACGACGCGACATGCTACAGCACCATCAGCCACTTCTCCATCGAGAAAAACGAGCCGGAGCAGAAGCCGTTCGTACAGGCTTCCCACCTCCGCGTTCAACATACAGACAAGGGCGCTGAGAAGGTGGCGCCGGCCAAGGTGGAGGATGCGATGGTGCCACACACAGAGTTTGTTGGCGAGACGGCGGCGCAGCGACATTCCAAAAAAGCCGAGGAGGAGCGGCGCAAGCAGGTGCTGGAGGAACGCAGCCTGTACATGCGCATCCGTCCGTGGTGGACCAACGAGCCCGATCGGCGCGCCCGACGCACAAGCAGTGAGAGCGCCGCCCACGCGCTGAAGCAGCAGCAGCACGAAAAGATGGAGGAGGTCGAAAAGCGCCGGCGCGCGATGTACGCACGTCCGTGGCGCACCAACAGTGCCAGCCCGAACACATCGCGCTCAACCAGTCGCACGAAGCGGCAGCGCCAGCTTACACCGCTGAGCGGGCGCAGCGGCGACGGAGTCGCCATGCCTGAGCGGTCAGCGACGGAGCCTGAGAAAATGCAGGCGAGTAGCAAAAGGGCCCCTGCGGCCCTCGCCGCGTACTCGTACTCCCCGTCCCCGTCCTCTAAGGGGCGGTCAAGCTCTACCGCGTCGGCGTTCGACTGCGTCGAGGCCGCCAAGTTTGTCACGTCAGCACCTGTGCTGAAGACCCCACTAGAGATCGTAGGTGAGGAGTTCGAGGACTGGGTGCACATGGTCAACCAGAGGTGCAACCTGAAGGCCATTTCGGACACGATGCGGGCGCGCGAGCGCACGATTGTGCAGCTGTCGAGCCGGCTGGAGACTCAGAGTCGCGCGATGAAGCAGCTGAACAAGGAGCTGTACGACGTTCACGACGAGTACATGCGGCACCTCGGTAATGACGTGACGGGGTTGGCGCTGCATGCCCCGCGCAGTCGGCCGACGCCCCGGTCGCCAAGCCGCATAAACACCAGCCCTACACCCGGCATCGTGCGCCTCTACGTGGAGCAGCGGCACCGGGCGAAGGACTACTATTCCATGAAGATGGAGCAGCTTGGCCCCCGGCCGTTGAGTGTGCTGAGCGACGATGAGCTCTCCGATAGTGAGAAGGAGGTCTACGCGCAGGAACTGCAGAGCTGGCGTGTCGAGCGCGCGGCCCTTCGAGAAGAGAAGGCCCGCTTGGTGCACTGCCGCCGCGATCTCGCCTTTCAGATGCGCCGCGGCAGCAACATCAAGGACATCGCCACCACGCAACCCACGAGCGGGCGTGGTCCGCTAGAGCGCGCAGCGACCGGCACAGAGACCGCCGTGGATGTAAAAGGGTACGACCGTTTGATGGATCTTCGCATGCAGGCTCAGCGGGCCGTCGTTGAGGCGGCAAATGCCAAGAAGGTGTACGAGGCGACGCTGGGCATGGCGGCCACCATGAAGAAGCAGCACGACCGCTCTTCAGCAGACCTGAAGAGCGGGAAGGAGTCACGGAGGAAGACGCGAGAGTTGTACGCCGCGTCGCTTCGGAGGTTGAAGCAGTCTGTGGAGGAGGCACGGTCGCTGCTCGTGCGGGCGAACGCGCAGAAAGCGCGCCGTGAGAAGGCCGCAGAGTGGCTTGATGAGAGCTCCGGGGAGGATCAGGTGGACTACGACAACGCCATCCTTGCCGTGCGCTTGCAGACGGACCGCGCTCAAGCGCTCGTCGAAGCCGCTGCCGATGATGAGGATCGCATGCTTCGATCGCCGAGCACACTGCGGCTTGGGGTGTCACGGGCAGGCACGCCGCGTGGTAGCGTCAACAGCTCCATGCACCCGGTAACATCGGCACACACCCGCGGAGCCAGCACGTCGAATGGCGACGACGTGTTTGCCCGACTGACGGCGCGAAGGTAGTAGAACACGCGCAGCTCTGCACTTGCGCCAGCGGAGGCGGCGGCGTTCGAGAGAGACTGCGAATGGCAGAAGAAGCGGAATGTCCCTCGCCTCCTTTTGTGGCTCGTTGCGCGGTGTCGCGCGTGCGGTGCCCCCTGAGACCACTGTTTCGGCGTCTTCGTCCTCGTGGGCCTCTTTTCGGGTAGAGAAGACGGCGAGGTGAGGGGGGTGCTCACACGCGCAGTCGTGCTCGGCCCTGCCCCCGTCTAGCGCGCACACCCGCTCTCCTCCTGTTGTCGGGGAGAGGGATAGAATCGCTGCGCACCTGCGAGGCTGCTGGGCTGCAGGGCTGCACATCGACCGGTGTTGCCCATGTCTGTTGCTTGCCTACACACGTTGGCTCTCGCTTCATTCTTCCGTCGCTGTGTTGTTTGCTTTCACCGCACGAGACGTGCGTTTCTGTGTGTCGGCAGAAAGCGAGATGGGGCTGCGAGTACGCCGTGGAGGCGTGCGAGGGAGTGGGGGAGGAAGGGGAAGGCGGCTTTAAGCGCCACGTGAACTCCGTCCGTGCCGGATGTATCCGCCACTTTCTTAGCTTCTCACACTCTCACGCGGCCGGCGAGCGGTGCTGACTCGTCCTTGTGGGCCCCGCGCCGCCACCGCGCGTGTTGCGCTCACGGTGGTGATCCCTACCACCACCACCCACCCAAACCCCTCACATATATATGCATGTGTATGCATGTGTAGTGTGTGGTGTCCCTCGTTGTGCTTTTTCTTTGCGTGTTCTCTTACCGTCTTGCTTCGCATGGATTATGGAGAGATCCGGCGTCCCCTCCTCTTCTGCCGAGTGTGTGTGTGTGTGTGTGGTGTCTCGGCGTAAGAACGAAATCGAGCATCCGTTGGAGCTCCCATTTTCTTTTTCCCTCCCACTCCCACTCCACCGTTGTTGCCACTGATACGGTGAGCGCGCTTCCCCAGCCACCTCCCTCCCTCTATCTGTCCCTCGTCCCCCACGTTAGTCTGGGCCGGTGTGTTTGCGTCTGGATGCGCGCTATCATCAAAGCAAGCGTGCGGCAATACACACACACGCACGCACGCACGAAAAAAGGCGCAAGATCGGCGCTGAGGGATACCAGCAAGGATAAAGTGGTGATATGAGTGGTCGCATGGTGCAGGCGTGCCGATGTGCAGGTATGGGCGCCATGTGTGCTTGTGCGTAGGGTGTACGCACCCTCTATCTCGTTGTTTTTTCGCGTGCGTGCTTGTGCCTGTGTGTCCGTGTGTGTGTGTGTGTGTGTGTGTGTTGCCGCACGCTTGTTGCTGCCACATCCGTAAACTACCGCATTCCAAATGGAAAGGCGAAGACGGACGCGAGATGAGCAGCTGTCATCTAGGGACGCCGCGGCGCTTTGCTCTTGTGTAGTGTCGGGTGTCGAGCGAGTGCTAGGCAAGCACAGACGGAGTAGAAGATGTCTGAGCAAGTCGTTTGCTCTCCATTATCCGCGCTCCCGCTCACCGCCACCACTGCCGCGCATGCCTCTCTGCCACCATCCGGCACCTCGACTGTCGCTCTCCTTCCCTCTCTCCCCACCGCCTCTTGCACATGCGCGTGCATCCTCCACGCACACGCACACACATATCGGCGCATGCGTCTCGCCGCACAGCTTATTTTCAGCTCACCACTTTGCATGTGTTTCCTCCTCCCGTGTTTTCGTTTTCTTTGCATGTACCCCGTCTGTCTTGCGTGTATACCTGTGCGCAACATCATCTCTCTCACCTGATCTCCTCCCCTCCCCTCCTCTCCTCCACACACACACAAACATACGCGCGCGCCTCGCTGCCCGACGTCGTTTTCTCCTATTCGTTGTCGTTTTATCTGCTCCCCTCCCCCCCCTCTCTCCCTCTGTGTGTGTGTGTTCCTCTAACAGCAGCTACGCCTCCGCACACACAGGCACGCACACACCCACGCCTGCGCACACGCACACAGGCACACGGTCAGCCATGCCCGCCAAACAGAAGAAGGGGCGCGGAAAGACGGTAAACCTTTTCGAGTTCAATGAAGACTACATCCCTGAAGAGGCCCTCGACTGGGCCGAGGATGACTGGATGACGGCGGAGCAGGTCGGCGTGGCGAAGCTGTCCGAGAAGATTGCGAAGCAGCGGCAGGAGTACAGTCGCGTGGCTAACAACACATTAGACCAGCAGGAGAGCTTCCGCACGGCGGCCGTATCGGAGCAGAAGAAGTGCTTCACCATTGACGACCTGCAGCCACCGTTTGTGGCCCACTTCGGTAACCTGCGCAACGGCACGACCGAGGAGGACTTCCTCTCCCTCTTCAACCGCGACGCCATCACCACCCACCGCCTCATCAACCAAGATGGAAAATCCTTCGCATTTGTGGAGTTCGTCTCCGCGCAGGCGCTGACGGTGGCGCTGTCTCTAGACCAAACCTTCCAGCGCGGTCGCCGCATGTACGTCGACCTCGCTACACAGAAGCAGGTGGAGCGGCTGCTCAACCGCAACACGAACGAGCGCCCGGGCATGTCCCGCGATTCAGCTGGTCAGCAACAGCCTGGCGGCCTCGCCGCCATGGGGCTGTCCCGCGACGTCTTCGGCGGGCAGCAGCCCGAGGACCAGCCGGGAATGCCATCAATGGGCAGCCGCTCGAACTTCGGCTCTCGCGCCGACCTCCACAACCTCGGCGACCTGTCGCGCGACATGCTAGGTTCGGCGGTGCAGCAGGCATCGCCCACGTCGTGCAGCCCGATATGCGGCGCCGGCTCCCCAATGAGCTTTGGCAACTGGCGCAGCGACGCCACGGAGCAGCAGCCCGAGTTTCCCGTCCCGCGCGAGAACTGCCGCAGCGAGGACAGCTTTGACCGCCGCGCTGGAAGCCTGCGCCGCAGCAGCGGCCCGGTCAGCCCGGCCCCCCCTGTTCTGCCGCCGGAGCCGAAGTCGAACCCGTTCAGCGGGGAGACAGGTAACTGGCGCGATGCGCCGCGCGCCGAGGTGCCGAAGATAGAGGAGCTGTCGGCAGTCACTGCCGAAGGTGACACGACTGCGCCGAACGAGCTCAAGACGGAGGAACACAACGCCGGCGGCGCCAACAACAGCGGCGCAGCCAGCAGCCCAAGTAGCAACGGTCGCGGTCGCGGCGCAGGCGGTATGGGCCGTGGCGGTAGTCGCGGCGGCCGCGGTGGCGCCGGCTCCTGTGAGAGGAGCTCCTTCGGCGGCGAGAGGAGCGGCTTTGGTGGCGAGAGGAGCGCGCCACCCAAGCCGTCCGGCCCCGTGAACACGGACAAGTGGGCTGACCTGCGCCGCAGCTAAGCGAATACGAAGCGGCAGTCCCCGCCCATATCCATGTGCACATGTGTTTCTCATGTTTCCCTCCTCTTTCAATATCTCTGCTCCTAAAGTCTTAAGCGTAGCGTCGGGGTATGCGAGGGGGGTGGCATGGATCGATGGGGTTCACGGTCGGTGTCTGCCGGTGTGTCTGTGCCTCTGTGTGTGTGTGTGTGTGTGCGTGCGTGATTGCGCTTCCATCGGTGTCGACACTGCTGAACGCATTCGATTTCTGTTCTTTCATCTTTTCAGGCTGCGGATACTCTTGAGTGTGGGGCGTGACATCGGTGTGCGTGTGTGTGTGTGTGTGTGTGTGTGTGTGTGTGCTTGCCACCGGTAAGCATGTGCTGTGCTCACAGTCGGTTGGCTTGTCCCCTCTCGGCGCATGTGTGCCCTTGGATAATGCGGAGCCACATTGCGGTCACGGTGCCATCACCACCACCACCACCACCCGCTTTGCCCCCGTCACCACGGTCAGCAGTGATACACGCCGCCGCCGCCTCCAGCACTCGGGCGCATCTCTTCATCGTTAACTCGTTCTTTTCCTTTTTCTCTGTGAGCAACTGTGTGATTCGGAGCGATTTAATGAAAGTGTAAGCGAACAAGCCATATATATATATATATATAAGCAACAAGAACTCCTCCCCCCTCCTCCTCCTCCTCCCCTCTTCCCCCTCCTCCTCCTCCGCCTCGGACACACGCGGAGACGACAGCGGACAGACACGCACGTGCGTGAAACCGGAGGTGCGCGAAGGGAGACGGTCCAAGCAGCGCGAGAGAGGGAGGGGAACGGAGAGAAGGGGAAGAGTCCACAGACCCACACACACACACGCACACACACACCTACAGAGAGGGGGAGGATGGGGACCCCCATTGCTTAACCCAAGTGTGTGTCGTTTGTAAGAGAGAAGCCTGATGCGTGCGTGTGTGTGTGTGTGTTGAAGAGGCCTTTTTTCATTCCCTTGGTGTATGGTTGCACGCGGCTCTTCGCCGTGGCTGTCGTTTTACTTTTCCTTGCTCCAGCCTCATTTTGCGTTTTGTTTTCTGCGCTTGATGGTTGCTCATCAGACGAAGATGGAGTGCCAAGCACACCGCCAGGAGGAATATGTGCGCCTTGCGCACCCTCGCTTGTATCCCTCTGCCCCTCTCGTGCCACACGCCACCGTCGCCCTCCACTCTTTCTCTTCCTCCTCTGCCTTGTTGGCCCTGCGGTGCGTGCGTGGTGTGTGTGTGTGTGTGTGTGTGTGTGTTCCTGCTTTGGCGTGTGGGGCCTCTTTTTCGTTGGTGTTTGATGTATGGGTGGCCGCTGTGTTCGAATTCGAGAGACTGAAGCCGCCGAGGGAGGGAGAGACAGCGTGCAGCGGCACGCGTGCCTTGCGAGGGATGCGCTGGAGAACGGTTGCTCTTCCCCTGGCGTGTGCCCTCCACTCGCCTTTGGCTCCCCCTTGATATGAGTAATGTGTATGTGTGCTTGTGTGCGTGTGTGGTGCGTCGTAGCTTGTCGTTCCGTGTTTCCTTTTCCTTGTGTGTGTGTCCACTAACATCGTAAGCGAATCTCCCCTCAGCATACAAGCAATGCCCAGACGCACCCGTTTGACACCCAGACGCGGGACAAGGCGCGCGCACGTGGCCACCGGATGCGTTTCCCAGCCCCGCTCTTTTGCCGCCTGCGCGTCCCATGTAGAGCGGCCCTCTCCCTCTCATGCAAGTCTTCGCGCCAGCTGCGCGCAGCCGGACCACGCCAGCGCCGCCCCTCCCCACCCTCCCTCCCCCCCTCCCCACCCAACCAAACCACGACTCCATGGCCCGGCAGCCCGCCTGGCCGGGGCCCCAAGCGGCACCCCTTCCCCGGGCCCAGACCCCTCGGCCGCTGCGCAGAGCCAAGCCCCCCCCCCGCCGAAAGGGGGCGCCGGGGCGGCCACCACGCCGCGAAGGCGGCGCGCGAGAGAGGGAACAAGACGAGGCAGTATGGAGAGCGCACCTGAACGAGGACGGGGGCATGGAGGGAGGCGGCGGCCACCGACGCAGTGCGTGCATGACTGCACCATGCGCGCACCCCCCCTCCCTAGAGGGGGGGGAGCTGAGTGCGCACGTCGTGCTGCTCCTCCAACGCGGAGGTCGGAAGGAACAGAGGAGGACGACGACGAGGTTGACGACGGCCGTGCGAATGACATGAGGAGGAATAAGGTTGGCACACACGCGTGCTAAGAAATTAATTCAGAAGGCACCGAACACGAAGGGCAAGGCGGCCACCAATGGCGGCACAAGTCACTGCAAGCACATGCAGGCGCACCCATCCACTCCGTGCGCGGCCCACTTAGCTGTCCGTCGGGACAATAGCCTTGGCGGCGTTGCCGCGCAGGATATGGCGGATCGTCGGGATGCTGCAAACCAGCACCCACGCCACCATCAGAGCGACAATGCCCCAGAAGGCTCTCAGGTCGGGATACTTGTCGCCCTGCCATGCCACCTCGCAGTTCATGCCGAAGATGGAGGCCAGGAGATTTAGCGGCAGGCAGATGACGGCGACCTGGCTGAGGATCTGCATCTTGAAGTCCATGCTCGCCGAGCTCTGAGACATGCGCATCGACACACCCGTCACGAAGTTCAGGTTCGCCTGGTTCAAGATGTCACGCGCGTCGTCGAGGCGGTCCGCCATCTGCGTGTTCTTGTCCAGCGCCTCCTTGTAGATGGGCATGACGTGCACCATGTCACACGCGACGAAGCTGCCGCGCATGGAGGGCGTCACCAACTCGCGCAGCAGCTTCTCCTTCATGTAGAGCAGGCCACGGAAGGACGAGATGCGGCGGCGCAGCAGGGCGATACGTCGCAGCAGGTCCGGCTGGTCACGCACGCCCGGCGCGATGAGGAGCACCATCTCGTCGATGCAGTCCACCTCACTCAGCAGCGTCGTCGGGTCCGGCAGCATCATCTCGCTGGAGTACGCGACCAGTGTGGCGAAGACGATGCTCGGCGTGAGCACGCTGCTCCCGAGGCTGGTCGTGTCCATCGGATTCACGCGCAGTTCCAGGGCCCGCACCACCTCCTCCAGGCCGAGGAACCTCTTGTCGTGCATCGTCACGATCAGCGTGTCCGTGATGAGCACCGAGCACCAGACAAAGCCACGAGAGGCGTCGAAGGCTTCGCCGCTGAAGTTGCCCTCGTCAGCCGCGGCAGTCTCATCGGTGTTGTACAGCGGGTTGATGGCGCAGCTCACCACACCGTGAGCGTACTGCGCCAGGCTCGGCTGTAGCTCCACCACGTCACTCTCCGTCGGCCGCGCAACGGCATCCAGCACCGCCGACGGGATGTTCACGCGCCATGGAAGGGCGTTCAGGATGGCACGGCGCTCCTCCGGCGTCTCGCCCTCCACGTCCACCCAGAGAGTGCTGTCCTGACTCACCTGCACGTTCTTCAGCATCACGTCCTTGCGCACAAACCAGAAGGAGCTGCCGCTGCGGTTGACGGTGAGGTAGCGCTGGCGGGCGGTGAGCGGCGACAACTGGTGTGTCGCAGCGACGCCAGGAGTGACGTCGTCAAGCTTGGAGCGCATCATGGCGGATTGAGCGAGGGAGGGGGAGGGGGAGGGGGGAGTAGTCGGGGCGTCCGTTCTTCGTACTTTAGCTTGCGTACAGCGGTGCACACGTTTTGCCTAGTCGCTGTCCCTATGGCGGTCGGCGGAGGTGATGTGCGAGGAGGGGGCTGTCCTGATAACGTTCAGGTTAAAGACACGAAAGGCGGTGTATCCTCGGGTGTGTTTTGGCAGCGGTGACAACTACGCTGGTTCGGTTAGCGACAGGGCGGTGTGCGTGTGTGTGTGGGAACGTGTGTGTGTGTCGGCCTTGTGGCGTGTGCAGCAACGCAGACGCGGGCGAGAAAGGGGAGGGGAGTGGGGGGTGGGACGACTAGAGAGCCAATCGCCGTCGAAGCACGCCCATCCCACATCCGTAGCGGATCACACACGCGCAGACGGACACGCCGGAGGGGAAGATGGAGCGGCGGCGGTGGGAGGGGGAGGGCGGGAGACTTGGAACACGAACGAAAGCGAGAAACAGGAGAAAACGTACGACGACTTCGGCAAACGAGGAGGAGAGGGAAGGGGGACGTCACAACATAAAAGAGCGAGAGCGAGAAGGACAGGGTATGCAGCGGGGTGCGGGCACCTCTGGCAGGTGATGCACCGAGGAAGGAAGGGGTGTGTGTGTGTGTGGTGGAGGATGACGGTTTGCGTTGTCGGTCATAGAGTCGTTCGTGCATTGTGGGGATGTTGTTGAAGGGGTGTCAACAGAGAAGGAAAGAGCGAGTGTGGGGGTGGGTAGATGACGGTATGGGGTTGATGCCGCCTTCAACGTCATAGCTGGTGAGGACGGTGGGAAGGGGGGAGGTAACAACAGCCAGTGGCCGCGCAGCAGGCGATGCCTGATGCACAGGCACGTAAAGCTCATCCGCGACACCGTCCTTCGACGGTCCATGACCTCTGAGCTGACTGCGTGTGCCGCTACGGGGCGCTTGTTGTGTTTTATCAACCTCCGTTTGCCTTTTTTTCGTACGTCGCTACTCAAGCGATATACCGCCACTGCCGTCGCACTCAGGCGGTACGTAAGCGTTACGGGAGAGTGCATGCGCACAACACGGTCCATGCTGTTCCTCGGCTCGTCGCTGCGACGGTACCCCATCTTTCCTCTGTCGATCCTGTGCCTGAGCATCCGCGTCAGCCGAGCTCTGTTGCGGAGCCGCGTCCGTAAGCGTGCACATCACTTCGAAGGGAACAAAATGGAGAACCAACGTATGCGGAAGAAGAGCGGTGGTAGGCGGAGCGGCTCGTGAGGAGACGCAGGGGGGAGGGCTGCTGCCGCTGGCCTACTCATGACAGGATGCTGCTTGGCTTCAGCAGACCCGACGGTCGCGCCTCGAATCCCCCCACATGCGGCGCATCACCCCTACTGCTCTGCCAACAACCGACACATGCACACGCAGGTGACGAAAGCTAAGAGAGATGCATCGGAATGGCAGTGCGGCGGCGGCGGAGAGGCGAGGCGCCGTTGCCGCGTCCCCTCGCACTCCTGCTCTCTCGAGTACCGCCATAGCAACACGAGGAGAGCGCAGGGACGAGATGGTAACAAATAAAGGAAAACACAACGAGCGCACGCCTGCGCGTGTGCGTGTCATGCACACCACAGCTCGCCACAACGACGCCGCCAACGATAATGATGCAGCCACCACCAACGCAACAGCAGCCGCGACGGCAACAGAGGAGGAGGGAAGGGGAGGGAGGGAGGGAGGGGGAGTGAACACAAGGGGCTCGGCAGCCGCACAACCGTAGTGGCAAAGCCAATATAGATACATCTAATATATATATAACGCGGTGACAGAAAACCGAGAGGAGCCCCGTAGAACGCGCTGATGTCTAAAAACCCGCTCCCAACCACCATCACCACCACCACACATCACCCTGCGTCCCTCTTCCGCATTAGCAAGAGCACGGGGACTCTCCACACGCCTTCCTCACCAGACACACGCGCAGACTCGCTAGGCAAAGTGCTCCTGGAAGAGCGCACGCTGCTCTGCCGTCAACGCTTCGGGCAGCAGCACATTATAAGTGATATAGAGGTCGCCCCGCTCAGATGGCACGTGATGCCGCGGCATGCCTTCCCCTGCTATGCGTACCTGCTGCGTGTTCTGCATTACACCGTCCCAGTGCAGCGCCACATTGTGTCCATCCAGGTGTGTGAGGGCTTTTTCGAAGCCCAGCAGCGCCTCCTTCAGCGTGATGCTCACGTTTGCGTAGAGGTCGTTGCCGCTGCGATGGAACACCGGATGCAGCGCGCTGACCACCGTCAGCAGCACGTCGCCGGGCACCTGACCGGGTGCCTGGTCCGCCTCTAACTCGTACTTCAGCACGTGACCTTCCGGCAAACCCTCCTCGATGTCCACGCTCAGCACCGCCTCTCCAGGGAGGACCATCTTGCCACGGCACACCGGACACACGTGCGCCACATGCGTACCCTTGCCCTGGCAGCGCGGGCAGACCTGCTCCATCTGCTGCACAAAGCCGGGCGCAATCTGCACTCGCTGCACCAGGCGACCGCGGCCCTGGCAGTGTGGACACTTCACCACGTCCTCGCTGCTGCGCGCGCCGGTGCCCTTGCACGCCCGGCAGATCTTGCGCTTGGCAAACCTGGACGTGTGGGCAGCGCCGCGGTAGATGTCCTCGAGCGGCACCACCATCAGCAGCTCCATATCCTTGCCGCGTTCCGCTTCGGCCTGCTGGCCAACACCTAAAAAGGCGAAGAAGGGGTTCATCTGCTGCTGCTGCTGCTGCGGTTTCTCCAGCCTCGCCACACCATCGATGCCAAGAATGTCGTAGATCTTGCGCTTGCGGCGGTCACCGAGGATTTCGTATGCGCGCTGCACTCGCTGGTACACGAGGCGGTACGAGTCCTGATCGCCAGCGGCGACATCGGGGTGGTACTTCATTGAAAGCCGCCGAAATGCATTCTTGATATCGCGCTCGGTGGCGTCCTCCCGCGCCTCACCAAGACCGAGCACGGCGTAGAAGTCGTCCTCCGGCAGTCGTAGCACGGCATCGACGGCCTTCGCGTCCTCGTCACGCGGATCTGCAGCACTCACCATGTGCACCGGTACCTCCGCAACGAGGGCCGCCACCCACACCAGGACCAGCAATGCCGCCACCACCCGTGTCGTGCGCCGGCCTCGCATCGTATTAGGGGACTCGGTCCACACAAGACAAGAAAATGGATGAGTCAAGGGAGAGAGAGAGAGACAGAGCACGAAAGGAGCGATGCCGAACGTGTGGCCAAGCGAAGCGATGCGCCCGGGGGAGGGGCGGGGCGGGGCGGGGCGGGGCGGGGCGGGGCGGGGCGGGCGACGATTCTCCGCCAAGCTACCTCAGTGTCCCTGTTCCTGTCGTACTTCCATGCAAGGCCCTGAGCACGTTACAAGTGGATGAGTGCGTCCGCTTGGGAGGGGAGGGGGAGAGAGAACGAATATGTATGTGCTCTTGAGGGACACCTACGTGCACCCCACACCCCCACGATGGCCGCCGTGTCCGAGTGTGCAAGGTATGCGCGCAGAAGGGCAGCGGGAGAGAGGGGGAAAGGGGGGTGTCACAGAAGACGCAGTCACAGTGGATAGTGAGAAGAGGGGGTGCGAGGGGTGCGCCAAGCTGTCTGTGCGCGTGTTTGCGTGTGTGTGTGTGTGTGTGTGTGTGTGCTCAGAACCTGTTGGGTGATGAGGCGATTCGTCGAGGTCCCACGCGTTCGATGGGAGATAGAGAGACGTGCGCACGCGCGCACACACACAGGGAAAACGATACGGCGACGTGGCCAAAGGAGAGGAGACAAGAGAAGAACACGAAGGCGTGTGCAGGGATGCGTGCGTGTTGCATGTGCTTGGCAAGGAATGGAATGCAACGAGTGCGCCGTTGTCCGCTGCGGCGGGCAAGAGGAAGGGGAGAAGAGGAGCACCCGAGGAAGTGAGAACGAGGAAACTCTGAGTGACGGAGTGGGCTGATGGCTGGTGGCACCAGCTGCACAGGTACGCTGGCGCACCTATCCTCAGTCTTTGGCCACCCTGGTGGCCCCTCCCCACCTCCACTCCCGGCTACCTTTTCTTCTTGGTCACAGACGATGCTACCGCACATGCGTTGTCGGCCGTTGCCTCTGCGCGCGTGTCGGTATCAACGCCTCACGCTCGCTGTCGCTCGTTTGCGGACCTGTTGCGGTTCTCTGTTTACCTCTTCGGTCTCTCTCATGGGGGCTGGCTGAGCGTACCCTGCCGTTGCCTCTCAGGGCGGGGAAGGGAGGAACAGCACGCACGCACTTGGGTAACACAGCGAGAGGTAACACACACATACACTTATACAGATAGATGTACACACATGCGAAGAGAGGGCATACCGGAGTGGTGGGGAGGTGGGGGAGAGACAGGCAGGGGCATAATAGCTCACGTCCCAGCCACACGACTCCTCAGCTCACTGCCTCGCACCGCGTCAATGTGTGCGCGTACGTACCTGTGAAGGAGGTGCAGAGTATGCGGGCAGAGACGGCAGCTGCTGCTGGCGCTCACAGACGCACGCCACCAACACAGACGCCACGTCAGACGCCGGGTGCGCGAACCACGGTTCGACGCGCTCGCAGAAGGCGCGGTACGCGTCTGCTGCGGAAGCCTCCGTGGCGAAAGGCCACTGATCGTGCGATGTCGCCGGCACCTTGTGCAGCGCCGGCGCAGTCATGCCACCTGCGACGCAAAGTATTATGGACGCAAATCCGGGCTCAGGCGGCACTGCCGCCCCATCATCGAGGGGCTCTTCATCGCCGCATACGGCGGCAGCCACCTCCACTGCGGAGTAGGCGTGCAGCTGCGACAAGAAGCGGCCGGCAAGCGGGGTGATGAGCTCCACGGGCAGCTGCACTCGCCGCCATGCGCTGTGCATCGACACATCCTCGACGGCGCCGCTGCTGCCGTGTTGGAGGCGGACACCCTGCATGGGCGTCCACATCCACAGAAGCTGCGCTGGCGGCACCAGGACGGTGCGACAAGACGGTGTTGTGGTCGCCCCTCCAAAGACGAAGTAGCTGCGGGGCTGCCGCGCGCCGCCGGTGCCGGGAACCGGGGCCACGCAATGGCCGTAGCGCGCCACGGGCCACTCGCCTTGCACGTCGCCCGTGTTGGGCTCGTACTGCGCAGACCATGTCCCCTGCACAGTGTCGTAGACGTGCACAGCCGACGTCGCGACAGGCTCGTCGTCGTCTGTCCCGGTAGGTGCCATTAACCCTCCAAACACAGCCACATATCGATCTCCGCAGGTCACCGCCACGTGGCAGGCCAGTCGGGGCGGCGCCGCAAGCCGGCGCCTTGTCGCACCTGCCGCGTCCCTGGAGTCTTCCGCCTGCGAAGATGGCGAGGGTGTATCGACCGGCGGCGCTGGAAAGCCGTCGTTCAGGCACTGAACGGACTGCACCACCTCACACCAGCGCAGGGAGGCCGAGGACGGTGCGTCGCCTGCTTTGCACCGCGCGCTGGGTGCCGAGGTGCTCGCGCGACGGGATGAGCACTCCATCAGAGGTGCGGGAGAGAGGCGGTCGCCCGTGGCATCGTTGTCGCTGCCGTGGGTGACGGCTTGACGCACTTCGCGCCGTCGGCGCTCCACAAGCCGCGCTGTGCCCACTAGCGCTGCGAGCGTCGAGGGCAGTGTCGTCGCCCCTGGTGGAGACATCCAGCCGCCAAGCAGCCAAATCCGTCTCCCCACCAGCGTCGCGCTGTGAAACAGCCGTGAGCCAGCGTTCATACTGGGAGAGGCAGCGGAGAACGGCCCGGTGACGGAGGCATGCGCCTCGCAGCGCCACCCCGGCCTTGTCCCCTGCCCATCCTGCGCAGCCGCTGCGCAACTCAGGAAGTGAGACCCGTAGAGGGCGTAATCGAGCTGGCAAGAGGCTGTGCACGAGTCGAGTCCCGGTGGGGGTGGAGGTGGTGAGGGTTGTGCGGCCACCCCCGCGGCGCGCGGCGGCACAAGGGGCTGGCGGCACCGGCGGCCCGGACTCGTGTGATGAGCGGCGGATCGCAAGAGTGGTGGGGCTGGCTCAACAGCTCCGCGGTCAGAGTTTCCTCCACCTGCACTGCCCTGCACTTTCGAGGCGTGGCAGGTGCCGTGGCGAGTGTGTTGTGCGCAGCGACGGCGCAGGCCACCGCTAACCCACGTGCACGCCGATCCGTTTGTGGCCATGTAAGACACAGATGCGCTACCTAAAAGACCCGCCAACGACGCGAGAAGGCTCATGCTCTGCGAGCGAGCTCCCTCGTCCTCAGAGCACCAGTCCAGTCGGAGGCGCTGAACATTCTGCAAGATGGCGCGGCCGGCGTGAAGGTGTGACGCCAACGAGGGTATGTGCGAGAGGTTACATGTGGCGCCACCACCGCTGCTGCGCAGCGGTGGTCCGTTGGAGAGAAGTGTCCACACGGGAACTCGAACTTCACCGGTCTGTTCGTCGACAAGCCACACCTGCACTTCGACAGACACGGCAGCGTCGCTCGTGCCGCTGCTGAACCCACCCCCGCTGCAACGTTGACTGGGGCACGGCACGGCATCCGTGACGTCGTGAGTACTCGCTCGCCGCACCACTCGCCTTCGCAGCGTCGTCCACAGCGTCTGAGAAAGGCGTGTGGGACCGCCCTTGTTGTTGCCGCCGCCGGACAATGCGGCAACGCGCCTTGCTGATGACGAAGGAACGCCATCCAGCACGGCAAACGTGTCCACGCGGATCACTATGGGCGGAACGCGCAGAAGCTGATACGGCTTCCGAGACACCCACATCTGCGAAAACTGGCGCAGCGTCATGCGTGGCTCTCCTGCAGCGATGCTGCAAGCGCCCTTGTTGAGCTCATTTCCCTGTTCATGAAGAAGATAATCGGCTGTTGCCAATGTGGCAAGCACCTCCTCCGTGCGCTGGAGGACAGACAAGCTGCGACGGCGCTGCTCGGCTTGCGCGGCCCGGGAAGCCTGCAATGCGGCTACCTGAGCCATGCTCGGCGCCGTAAAGATCAGCAGATCAAACGAAAACGCCAAAAGGGGATGTGGCTCACCCTGCACCCCTTCTCCTGCGGCGACAGCCCGGGTGGGCGCGTCACATCCACTGCGAGGCAGCGCAGCCTCAGCGGACACAGGCAGCCGCACCGAGAGAGGCGCGTAAAGCCGCCACCCACTCTCCACTCGGCCCTCTGCAGCGTCCCACACCACTTCCTTCGAGCTCGAGGAGCCAAGGCGAAGCTGTCCACGTCCGACCACGGTACCCGCGACGACACCGCCGCCACTCCCGGGCAGTCGCCCCTGGGAGTTTGCAACAGCGTCGTCGCCCTCCTCCGTCTTCTCGTCTGCCAACACCAAAACTATCTCTACCAAGGTAGTCGTCGTCGTCTCCGTGGCATGGGCAGCAGGCGCTGCGGCGGACGTCTGTGCCACACTGTAGCCCTCCATCGCCTCCTCCAGGCTTGGTGGGTGCCAACAGAAAAAGGATGACGTCGGCAGCAGAGGAACGACCTCCGTTACCGACGGCGGGGCGGCTGAGGCAGCGGTGGCGATGCGCTGGCGGGCCTCGTCGCCTCTATCCTGAGGCGACTCCGCTGCCCTGCCCGCGGATGGCAAAACGGTCACCGGCACAGGGGCCGCCACTGGTGCTGTCGGTGCTGGCGTGGGCTGCGGAGCTGCGGAGGAGGAGGAGGAGGAGGAGGAGGCTGTCGGTGCAAAAGGAGCAACCGTGCCGCCCACCCATGCCGCTTCGGCGATTAGCGGCGCGCCGCCGCACGGCGCCGATGCCAGACGCGTGTGCCACTGCGCTACGTTGCGAGAATGGATCACAGCACCGTCCACGGCTCTCTCCGTGGTGACACGAACACGCATCACCAGCGACAAGCGACTCAACCACGCCGCTGCGGCACTCGCGCTATTTCGACAGTGTGGCCCCGTCATGGTCGCAGTCGCCTCCGTTCCGTCCAAGCTCGTGTAGGCGAGCTGCACGTGATCGAGCTGTGCGCAGCAGACGGCGTCGGCGAGAACACGTGGTGCTGTGATGCACGACGGCGCCACCATCGAAAGGCTCCTCGGCAATAGCAGTGCAGGCCCGTGGTAGCTGTAGGCGCACTTGAAGCGCACGCGAG
This sequence comes from Leishmania mexicana MHOM/GT/2001/U1103, assembly GCF_000234665.1. Classification (NCBI taxonomy): domain Eukaryota; phylum Euglenozoa; class Kinetoplastea; order Trypanosomatida; family Trypanosomatidae; genus Leishmania; species Leishmania mexicana. Next base: position 421,228 of record NC_018329.1, read on the forward strand.
CGTCACCGTGGGTGCCACCCATGATTGGCGTGACAGGCGCCAGCGGCATCCACTGCGTGGGGTACAGAGCAGCCGCCCCCAGCAGTGCGTCCCGTTCCTCCGTTGTGTACACATCGCTAAGCCAGCGCCCCAGTACCTGGACGAGGTACAAGGCGCATTCGTGGAGGAGGCCGGCGAGCTGCGTGGTACCAAGGTTGTAGACCAGCTGGGTTGTGTTCTCCGCGGTGCTGTGGTTGTTGTCGATGCTGTTCCTGGCCGAGAACGAGGAAGCAGGCGCACGACCAAGGAGCTGCCACACAGTGAGCCCCGCAGCGGGGGCTCCGCCGACTGTCGGCGCTGCTCCTTTCCCTTCTCTGTGCACTGCGGCGGCGGCGGCGGCCTGGCCAATCATGTCAGACACAGCCATACTCCACGACAGCGGGGTGAAGGTGCCGGTGTACCGATGACGCCGTGGCCCAGACCTGCTGCTGACGGGGGCAACAGATCGTGCGCTGCATGCGCCACCCTTCACTGTGGCAGGGTAGCAAGAGGTCGGTGCGGTCTCCGTGTCCAGACGCGCACCGCGATCCATGCGAGTCACAGTGGCGCGGGCAACACCCATCACGAGTCCACCCTTGCTGCGCACACGACGTCGATAATGATGCCCCGTGCCATCGCTGTCCTGCGTCGGTTGCCCCTCCGCATGCGCGCCAGCCGCGCTGCTTGGCGCTCCCATGGGTAGCACAAGCTGGGCGAGGAGGGACGTGCACTGGGCAATATCGTACACCTCGTCCTCCGTGTCAGCGTCCGTTTCGACTCCGGTGGAGCACCACGACGGCAACTCGACCCCCGCCACCTCAACCCCAACAATAGTGCAACGCCAGTGCCGCAGCTCCGCCTGCGCCGCCCGCATCTTCTCCACGCCGTCCTGGGCCGCAAAAAAATCGGTCCATGTCGCGTACGCCTCCAGCTGCCGCATCCCCATCCCACCACCGCTCGCGTCGTCGTCCTCGTCTGTGTGATCGGCCATGCGTGCAAGCGAGCCGAAGACGGCTTTTGCGCGATGGGCCCCGTCTCCAGCGTCGCGGTCGGCGCGGCGGCGAGCGCACTTCGCGGAGGCCAGCACCACACCGGCAGCACAGGCACTGGTTCGCAGCACACCGAGCACGTCCAACGACCACGTCACCTCCATCGTTGCTGTCGGGGCCATCCGAGGCGACAGCGGCCCAGCCTCCCGCCCCTTCTCACTCCTCTCACAGGTGGCTGAGCCCGTCGTCCCAGCAGACGCCGGCGCCTGGACAAGGCGCATCACCAACGTTGACAGCCACTGCGAGGGGGACATGCTAAGCGGAGACTCACCGCCAGCCGCGGCCGCCGTCGTGTCTGCGCTGCTGCCGATGCCGCTCCGCTCGCCATAGCTTCGAGCACTACGAAAGATGTCGGATGCGCACAAGGGGTCGGAGACGTAGTACGCCGTGGTCGCCGTCTCATCGACGCCGGCACCGCAACGGCGACCTCGCACAGACACCTCGATGCGGAACTCCTCCTCTTTTATGGCCGCCACCCCGTCGTCGCTGCCACTGCCGGCATCGTCATCAGCCTTGCCGTCGCCGGCTGCCGCGACCACTGGATCAGGCTGCGCCAGGGGCAGCACCACGCGCAGCAATGCGCCTCGTACCTCCTGCAAGCGCGCCTTCTGCGCACTGTGGTGGGCATCTGCCCCTGGTGGCGCTGCAGTCGCACACGGCGCTACCATTGTCGAGCGTGACAACTCCAGTGTTGGCAACCACGTGGCGGTGAGTTGCGCAGAGGCGAGGGGAGAAGAGCCTGGGGCGGCCTGTGGTAGGTCCTCGGTAGAGCACCGCTCCTGCAGCAGCGATGTCGCCCTGCCGGCATCCAGAACTACAATGGACGCCTCAGGGCGGTCGACGGCTCCGCTGCTGTTCTCGGGCCCTGGTAGTTGGTGAACACGGAGAGCAGCGCCGCGGTCGCGTCGACCTCGTGCGGCGACAACGCAGCATGAGATCGTGTCTACTTGCCCCAACTCTAGTGTAGCGAGTGCGGCGCCGCCGCACCGGAAGGTCAGGGCCCTCATCGCAACGCCGCCACCACTTCCGACCGCACCAGGGACGACGACGCCTTTGGCTGAGCTCGTCGAGGCATGAGAACGCACATGAGGCGTTGGCGGCGACGATGACGACCCGTCAACCTTGAGAGGACCTGAGGCATTGCACGCCACCGGTGCGTTGACGCCAGCATGCGGGGGCAACCGCGGCGGCTGCTTCGCGAGTGCGAGTGGTGCAATGGGCATCCCCGCGCCCGTCGCTTGCAACCTCCGCTGCTGCAGAAGCTGCGCAGCACACCTCGCTAGAGAGCTACTCGTATAGAGGCCCAGAAGCACCTCGTAGCCAGGGCTGCAGCGACCGCTGCCGCCGGCAGAGGCACCCCCGCAGGTCAGCCACATAAGTGCATCTTCGCCCGAGTCCTGCGCCTGGCGATGCCCCGTCTCAAAGCACAGCTCATCCGCAACTGTCCACACATGCACGGCGAGCCGCGTCGTCATGCAGGCATCTCGCGTCGGCAACTTCGATCGGAGCGGCGACGGCTGTGCCACCCCCCAAGCCTCTCCGCCAACAAGGAGATGAGCGCAGGACAACGGGGTCACCTCCAGAAGCTCGACACGCCTGATTGTCGCCCCCACCGGGCCGATTCGCGGCAGCTGCATGGCTGCTCCCGACCAGTACACCGGCGCGCTGTACCCTAGGCGGTGACATGCATGCGGCGTCTGCGCGCTTTTTCCGCCATGGCCATTGGCGGTCGAGGACGACCTCAAGCGCAGAGGCATGTCGACCGCGTGCTCCGTCTCCGGGTACGCTGTGGCCTCGAAGCAGTAGACCCAGCGCAGAAACAGCTGCCGAGGCGGCGTCGCAGCACCGTCGCCGCCTGCCGTCAGTTTCAAACAGATGCAGGTAAGCCATGTGTCGCCGCGCGCGGGGTGCGCCACCCACGTCGCCGTTACGTCTGCCTCACCCCCGGACGGGGTCACCGGGCGGATGTGCGGAGTGGGCATCTCACTTACCGTGCAAGGCTGAAGATCAACACGCATCAACAGCGGCGAAGTGACCGTCGACACGGGCGGGTGCCACGCGCCATCATGCCACAGCGTGCGTGCGGAGCGCAGGGGTAGCACCACCTGACCAGCAGCTACGGTAACGCCGTTGGACGCCTGACACAGCTCCAGGTGCACGGTTGCCGTCGCGCTGTTTGTGATATGTGCGGTGTTCGTATCACGCGACACGCACAGCAGTGGCGCACATGTCGAAGATGACGATGTTGTTGCCCTGGACCTTTGGCGCACGAGCTCCGCCGCTGTGGGAAGCGCGAAAGGGTTGGATGTGTGTGTCGACGAAGGTCCAGCGCCTGGCTCGCCCCACGCAGACGTCAGCCGCACCACCCCCGCTGTGGAAGGAGTCACATGATTGGCGAGCACGCCGTCACGCTGCTGACTTTGCCCCTGCCGCAGCTGATGTCGAATCTGGCGTATTTCCTTTAGTTGTTGGCGCAGTCTCCGTGGCAGCCTGCCACGCCTCTCGCACAGCAGTGCTGCCCGTTCACGCAGCCGCACGTACGTCTCTTCCGCGCGGTAGGTTAGCGGCACATCCCCAACGGCGAAACCGCTGCAGCGCTGAACACTGAGGGTCATGCGCGAGGTGAAGAAGACCGAGGCTGCATCGCGCATCAGCAGGTCGGCAGCGGTGATGTCCACCTGGAGCCAGAGGCGGCCGAGCCAGCGGCCGTGCACGAGGCTCTCCACCTCCAGCACAACATCACGCGTGCAATTCGCCGTCTGCGCTGCTGAGATGAGGCGACTGTCATCACAAGTTCGTCGCGCGCCTTTCACTTGATCCAACAGGTTCAATGCGTACGCTGCCTTGCCCACCACGTTCACCTGATCCCCGTGCCACAATCGCCAGCGCGCGTCCACGCTTTGTGAGTCTGCGTCCTGCTGCTCAGCTTCACTCGAGGGGCTCCTCGGCTGCAGCCATGCCTCTTCCACGCGCGTCGAGCGCAATGCAGCGACGGGCACGCTGACGTAGAAGACGAGCTGCGATACAGGTGCGGCAATGCACACATCAACGCTCCACATGTACCGCTCCAGCGGCGGCGGGAATGGTTGCGTTTCGTCCAGGCGTGCCATGGGCAACGGGGGCGTTGAGCTGGCGTGAATCGGTGGAGACGCGGCAGTGGGTCTGAGGGGCAGCAGACATGGCAGTAGCTGGTGCACGGCCGACGCTTCGGTGCCCGCGCCACCTCTCCGATCTGTGGGTGCGGCTGCAGCGTCTGTGACGTCCGCCGTCATCACCGTCACCGTCGCGGGAGGAAGCGCGCGAAGATGGCGCTGCACCGCCCCACGAGCAAGGCTGACGTCGACCCCACATAGCTCGATACGCGTGACAGCGACGTGCGCCAGCGCTGGCGTGCGCGGCAGCAGGGGTGCAGCAGCGGCCCCCGTGGTTTGGGTACGTCCGTCACCCTCGATGACCTCCTCCTTTGCCGCGGAAGAGCTGACCAGTGAAGAGGAGAACGACCATGACGGCATCTGCTCGCCGCATCGTGCCACGTCGTCTCCCATCGCCTTGCCGCTGTCGACTGTAAGGTCCCGCACCTTCGGTGAGGTGCACAATACTGACGACGCTGGTGGGGACACTGGCAGAGACTCCGTCACGCGTGCGCGCCAGCGGAGTAACGGTGGCACCGTTTCTACGCCGCCCTTTGCATCCGCGCCAGCGGCGTCCGCACACGGTGGCCCACCGCCACTCCTGCGGCTAACAGATGGTAGGAGCGACGTGAGGCCAAACTGCACCGATGGAGAAGCCGCCATGGGCGTTCGGCCAGTGCCGACACACACGTCAGACGTCCTCTTCTCGGGGGAGTCCTTGTCACCCCGCCACTGCGGAACAAGAAAGAGAGCGAACGTCAGGCTGAAGCGCGCCGCAAGCCCCAGGTCCCCGAGTACGCGGTCGATGTCCTGCGCAGACGGCAATACCAAGCACAGCGGGGGCAGAGCCGCACAAGATAGGAGGCGCTCCTCCGACGCATATGCCGCGGCCCCATCCGCACCAGCAGCACCGGGAGCAGCGGGAGAACTGCTCTCCGCGAAGACGCCCTCTCCACTGTCGATCCACACGTTGAGGGGGACCGTGCCCGCTGTTGGCGTTGCGGAAGCGGCTGCTGCAGGAGACAAGCTCGCAGCCGCGCCCATCTCGGCTTCCAGTGGCACGCGCCGCGGCGACGAGGATGCGATGCCGCGCCACGCCGCGCTCCACTCGGCAGGCCACCGTAGCTGCACCTCCAACCGAAATCGAATCGGCGCCGAGGCGGCGTCATCGTTCTCGCCGTCCACCAACACCTCCTGCGGAGATGCAGTCGTTCCTCGTTGCAGTGCCGCCCACATTCGCCGCTGACGCGCGCTGCACTGCACGAACAGCTGGTCCAACGTCCAATAGACGCACCGGCGGTGCCGGGGCTGGGTTGTGCACAGCACACGGGAGAGCACTCGTGACGCCTGCTCGGCGGTGACCGTGTCCTGCACCCTTCGTTCACTACCGGGTAGCCTCAAGAAGCCTGCATGCTGCTGAGCGCCAGCGCAACTTTGCCTTAACGAATTCCGGTGTATTTGCGTTGCTGCAGACAGTGCTGGGAGAACTGTGTAAGTGCAGGAGGCATCGCCGCCGCCGCAGAACTCTCGCACAAGACGCTGCAGTGACATCGGTGAGAAGGTCGAGCGCGGAGGGGCAGTGACAACAGACAAGTCCACAACCCGCCATTGAACGAGAAGCTCAGCCACCACACTCTCGCCTTCGCCGTCGTAGCCAACACCGTGTTCATCGTGAAGACGGCGGCGCACCACGAGCGGCACCCACTGGGCACCCTCTGGCGTCGCTTCATCGCCGCCAGGGTCGAAGTACATGGTGCTGGTGGCCATTACTCCTGAAGCGGCCACGCGCGCCTGCACACGCAGTTGAAGTGAGCCGCCATCGCCGGTGTCGCGCCGTGGAAGAGGAAACACGGCGACGCGGCTCGAGCCACTTGCCTCACGCGAATCATCCCGGCCAATGTCAGCGTCAGGCGCGCGCACCCATAGCTGATGGGCCTCGAAGCCCAGAAGCACATCCGCATCACCGCTGGCGTTGTCCAAGAGAACGCCTGTCGCCGCAGCAGTGTCCGCAGCGTTGTCGACAGCTGCAAGAGCTGTCCATGCTGAGCTGCGATGTGTGGACGCGGCGTCAGACGGCGGCGTGAGCGGCGCCTCCGACACCGGTGTGCATGACACGGACGGCGGAGGGGATGAGAGGGGAGAGAGGGTATGACGAGCAGCAGCACGCACAGGAAAGCGTCGATGTAATGACCCGACGCGCACCAGCAGGGCACGCGGCCCAGCAGCACTGGGTTCCGTCCCGCGAGTCGTGGCGGCGTCAGCCGCGCGCCTCTGCATATTGTGTGCGTACCGGACCGCAACGAAGCCGACGTGCTTCACCACGATCGCTGCGCGCGGCGCGGCCATCATCACCAACGAGTCCAGCGCATCGCCAGGAAGCCGAGTTGATTGCGGCGGAGCTGTCGCGGCAATGCCGCCGTGTACCCACTCCACTGTTGAGGGCGGGGGTGACAGCGAGAGTGCACCGCAATGTTCACCGGTGCCACTGCCACTGCTAATGCTGCTCAGAGCCATGTCTTCAGTAGCAGTACAGCGCGGCACCTCAGCGGCCAGAGGAGACGCGGTGTAACTTTGGAAGAGTGGCAGCCACAGCACTCCCGAGGTACTCGTAAAGGCGTCCAGCCCCGGCAATCGAACGGCTCCCCACACGCGCTCCTTCACCTCCGTCGCCGCTGCGGCTGTGTCGCCCGCTGCGCCCGCGCCCCTGGACAACGACGGAGGTGTCATCACCCACACAGAGAGGGATGGCGGTGCGTCGTCGACCCAGCCAAATCGACGTGGTGGCCACTGCACCTCCACTGTCGGATGGCCAGATGCTCCAACGCCCGGCACGGCCCTGCGCGCTGCACCCTTCTCGCCACCCCCTGCTGCGGCGGTCGCTTGTGGCGGCTGCAGCGGCGTCTTCACCGCCCACGAAGCCTGCGAGGTTGGCAGCTGATACTGCTGCTGGTAACCACCCATGTCGTTCCAGGTGCCCGCCGCATTCGCGGCCCTATTGTGTACCGGAGACAAGGCGTACGCCACACGAGAGGCGTCGGGTGGTGGGGCGTCTCCAGGGCACATCCAGCACCTCGCCGCAGTGATTGCCGCTGACTCGTCGGACGGGGTCTCTGTCGGGGAGCCGACGCACGTGGTGCCGCTCACTGCAATCTGCACAGTTGCGGTGGCGTGCACGGCGTCGATGCACGGTCCATCTGTGTGGTCGAAGCAAATCATGTCGCACACCTCGACATGCACTACTGCTGGCGTGCCAACATCTGGCCACACCCAAGTAGAGGCCGGCACCGCAGCAGGGGACGGTCGCAACGGACGACGGACGTCTCCGCACGGCCCCTCAACGCAGGACGACGACCCGGGCAGCGGCCGTGGCATCGCGGGGGGCACCTTACCCCAGTCATCGCACAACAGCCGAGGAACAGACATAAGACGCCACGTCAGCACGCCTCCCTCCAAATGCTGCGGCAGACCAGTGCTGTGCACCGGCGCCACGCGTAAGTCCGCCTCATGTGGGGTGAAGAAGCTGCGGAGAGCCGTCGGCAGCGGCGCCAGCCCCATCGCCGCCCCGCCCTCCTCTTCGCCGTCGCTCAGGCATGCAAGCCCTGCCTCACCTGCCGTGGTGAGATGAGCATTCAGCGCCTCCTCAAACCCGCCCTGGCCTGTCCCTGCAACCAACCCTCGCATCCCAGCAGCCTCCTCGTGCACAGGGAAGCGCCACTCGCCTCGACCGATGAAACGAAACGGCGCAACCAAGCCGCCGCCCGCTGCGCTGCCAGTACCGCTGCGGGGGTACCACCATACCTGCACCTCGATGAGCGGGCTCGCCGGGAGGCACAGCGTCGCCTCTGCTGGAGCCGCCGCGCTTGGTGGCGGAGCAGCGTCATCCGATGGTGCACCGGAGAGCACCAAGCCGTAGAGCGCAGTCGCGTCGCGCGTCTGGCGTGAGTGCACGCGTGATGGCCGTCCTCCGCAAACAGTGCTCGTCGACGGCCCTACCAACTCGCGCAACGGGACCAACAAGCACTGCGCAAGTAGGCGCATCTCACCTTGTGCGGTAGGGTAACGCAGCGAAAGCTGCGCCTGTCCACCATGCATGCAGAGGAGATGCTGCAGCCAGGGCCACTGCAGTCGTACCTCGTGAACCCGCAGCCACGGCACAACCTCAGGGGTTATCCACCCCAGTTGGCGCGAGTAAGCCGTGGGCACCGCTGTCACGCTGTTCGGTTCAGTCCCAGGTGAGGGCATTGGATGATACCAGAGCTGCGGATAGTCGTGCAACTTCCTGAGTGTGCCAAGGAATGACCTTGTGCGCGCTGCCGACGCCGTCGTGTGGCGACCTTTGCTGCTGAGCAAGCGACGTGTGACCGAGGCACACCATGAGCTCGCTTCTCCAGAGCAAGGTAACCGCGCCACAGCGGTGGCTTGAGGCACGCGGCGCCACTCGACCAGCACAAAGCCGTTGCACACAGCAGGGAAGAAGTGCTTCTGAAAGCTAGCTTTGCCATTGGCCGTGGCGGAGGCTGTCACTGGCCTGGCAGCCGCCCCGGGGGTCCACAGTAACGGTAGCCAGGCACACCCCTCGCCAGATGACCGACACAGCAGCCTTCGCAGCAGCCAACTCGACACGGTTGTGGTGCCGAGCAGCATCGCCCGTCCCTCAGACACCCCGCCGAGCCGTCCCCGCGCAGAGCCCCTCTCTGCGTCCTGCGGCGTTGCCTCCCTGCCGTCGCCGCCAAGACGGTACTGGCAAAGGTCAAACACGCGAAGGTGAAGACTCGACAACAATGCGAGGCCGCAACGAAACGTGTGCCGCCAGCGAGGATAATTTGTGTGTGCAACAGAGTCCGTGACGGGCAGCACCGCGTTCGGCTCCGCGCCTGTAACGACAGTCCACGTCCGGGTATCGTAGGCGCTTCGTGCCTCAGCCCCCTCTCCACTGTCACTCAGCGGTGCGCGGCGCGCGACCCGGCCCTGCCCATCCGACTCTGAAGAGAAGCTCATGGCAGGGAAGTCATTGCGCGCCGCGGCTCTGAGGCGATAGCCGGAGCTGTGGGGCCTGTGCATGGCGGCTCCCGCCGTCGATGACGACGACGCGAGGGCGAAGACGTCAGCCGCGTGGGGCACCCACCCTGGGACTTGGTGGCTGGTCCCCTGTTGCCGCTGCTGCTGCAAAGCCAGTACCTCGCAGTACACGTGCGCACAAGTGCCATTGTTCCCCCAAGTCGCAGAGTCGTCCCAGCGCAGCGGTGTCGGCGAGAGTGGCATGCCGAGCTCCGTGGCCAAGGGCCGCAGGCCGACTCCCTCCATCACGCTGAAGTCCACCAAGGTGTCGTCGTCAACACTGATGCCATGACCCATGCAGCACCCGCCGTGCCCCGACTCTCCTCCGGCCTCCGCGGCGAGGGAGGAGAGGCTGTGCTGCGGCCCGTTCCACAGCTGCTGCACCGCCGCCTCGGCCAGCGAGGGCAAGAACACGGCTTCTATGTCGCAGTGAAGCCAACCAACGAGCAGCAGGCCGGTCGCGCTACGCTTCTGGCCCTTGTTGGTGCTTGATAGCGTGGCAGAAGAGATGCCGGACGACGAAGCCTTCCGCTGCTGCGCCGGTGTCGTCGCCGGTGGTGCGGCGTCAGCACTGGCAGGGGCGAAAAGGGGAAGCCACACATCCGCCACGCCGCCGACGCCGGCGTCTTCACCATGGCGGTGGCGGCTCTGCACATGCGCCGCAGAGGCGGCGTCGAACGGGGTCCACACGGCAAAGCCGAACACGTCCGCTGGCGATGCGGCGCCGTGCACTGTGAAGAGAAGCGACGAAGCTGTGTCACGCGTGAGGACTGCGTGAAAGCTAATGTTGTACTGCATGACAGGGGCGCGATGTGCGACAGGTGTGCCGTGCGCGCCGTCAGCTCCTACAGCGGCGGCCCCCTCGACTACCACACCATCACAGCCACCAGTGACCGAAATCGACGTTGGTGGGCAATAGCGGCTCTCTGGCGTATCGGCCAACTCGTGGGCGAAGAGGATCGCAGCGGCACCCCTCACCACCACAGAGCACACTATCAGTGCCTCCATCGCGTGCCCTCTCGGCGCCAACTCCCCGCCGCACCAGCGCTGCAGAGGAGCAGTGGCGACACTCGCCGTCCGCACCTCTTGCGGCTTTTCATTTTCTGCGGCCAGGTGCGACGGGATTGTGTTCCACAGCACTGTCAGCGGTCGGGACGGCGTGTGGCTCTCCGCTGTGAGGGCCGACACGGCACCGGTGAAAGCGCAGCGGCACACACGCTCATACTCCGTGATGGCGGTCCCCAACGATGCCCAAGCTGACAGACCCTGTTCAGCAGATGGTACTTGTGGAACGGGCTCCGGCGCAGCTGTAGATCGGGGCCGCGGCTCCTGCGCCCAGCGCAGGCGACAGGATAGCTGCGGCAAGGGCTGCCCAGGACATGCGACAGCGCTCGCTGCTGCCTCTGCCGTGGTTCCGAGTGCGGTGAGCAGCGGTGGTTGATTCGACTGGAGCTGGCACAAATCTGCCGGTAAAAGTGGCGGTGAGACTGCCAAGGGCCGCCAGCACTCCTCAAGTCGCGTCCCTGTCGCCGGGGCACACTCGTCGCCACCACCGTCGTCCGATGCTCGAACGTGCACGCTGTCCGTCTCTGCTGTGGCCCCAATGGCATGGCGCGTACCGTCACAGCCCGCTTCGGCCTCCCTAGCGGAGAAAGAGGGCAGCGCTGCTTCTCCTGCGAGTGGCAAGGATGAGGACGGCGACAACGGCCCCGCCGGCCGTCCCACGCTTGACGGGGGCGTGTCCTCCTCGTCCTGTTGGGACGATGTCACGAGGCCCCCAGCCCCACCCCCTATGGTGCCGGTGGTGGCTGCAGAAGTAGCCGGCTGCGCATCCGCGACAGATGAGTCTGCGCGCGTTCCGCAAGACGCCGCCTCGCTTGGCCGCGTCGCCGCCGCACAGACGCACGCATCGCCCAGAGATACCCAGCGCTCGCCCCGCTCCTCAAGCTTCACGTACAGGATTCTACAAGCGCCAAGAGAGCCAAGATGGCTGCTGTCTGTCAGGCCGCATCCCGAGGCTCGATGACTTGGTGCGTCACCACCACCGTCACCGCGGTCGCTGCAGTGTCCTGTTGTGCCTTCTGCTGTGATGGACACGATGCTGTCGTGATCACGCACCTCCGCCTCCTGCATGCCTTCGGCAACGCCCTCAGACGCGCTCTCCGGGAGCTGAAACACAAGCAGGTCGGACCAGCTGTCGCGCCCGTAGCCGCCTGTCGAAGGGTGTTCGACAATACCACCGCCACCGCATCCCAGGCAACGCCGCAGCGCCTCCAGGTTTGATGGCAGAGAAAAGACGGAGCCAGCCGCCACAAGACGCTCGCCGGCGCTGTCGTGCACGTATATAGCGAGCCGCACGGCCATCCACTTGGGGTCCTCCATGATCGGAGCGCCTGCTTGCGCGTTGCCGCCCCATGCGTCGGGCCACCCCCCTGCTAACATGGCCGCGGCGCCGTTTGCGAAAGCCGCCCTTGGTGCCTGCTGAGGGCAGTGCAGCGCTGAGCACCAGTGCCGCAGCCCGTGCACCGAAACAAAGAAACACTGTCGAGGTGGGTGCACCATCAGCTCCTGCACCGCCTGGCGGAAAGCCTGCTGCGCCTCCTCCGCAGCTGTGACCGCCTCTTCATTGTACTTGACCTCGAGTCGCTTCGCCTCCCGCTCCTGGTGCAAAAGACCGGGGCTCGCGGCAACAGGCGGCTCCGCGTCCCACGCGCGCAGCCGAGGCAGCTCCGCTGTGGACGCCAAGAGTGTCCACAGCGGATGAGGTGCAGTGGAGGCGGTGGTTACCGCACCCTCCTCCCTCTCCTCCACTCCGCCCCCTCCTCCGGTACAACCAACAGCGCGATTGTAATGGTCGGGAGCCTCGGCGGCGTCTGCGGCTGCGGAGGGAGCTGACCCGTCGCCCTCCGGCACACCGCCATCGCTTCCCAGTACACCCATGCCGCTGGAGTAGTTGGCACCGTCAACCTCAGGCCACCAGTCCGCTGAGGAAGACGCCTTGGTGTTCACACTCACCGACACATCCAGCCTCGCAAACGACGTCGACGCGGAGCTGCCGAAAGCGGCCTGGCCGACGACGTCAAGTGGAGATGTTCTGTTCTGCTCAGCAGCAGCAGCAGCAGACTCAGCCCCTTCGCCCTGACTGCGAACGTCGCTGTCCTCCTCCCTCATCTCTTCAGCTCCGTCGTGAGAGGGAGCTAGCGTATCGGCCCGGCTTATGAGTGGCGCCTCACCGTCGGCGTAGCTGCTCGTGCTGCCTCTACAACCGGCATACGCTGCAGCCTCGCCCATACCCTTGTTGCCGCTCTCAGCAGTGCCCGTTTCACTGCTGTGTGGTGTCCCCGTCGCGCTCCCGAGTCCCTGCGGGGGTCCACTGCCTTCGCTGCCAGCGGCACCGCCGCTTCTCATTCCGCCGAGCCCCGCCTGCCTCACCGCCTTGTCCGCGCTGCGGGTCGCGATGTTCGCTCGCACAGCGCCAGCTGTCGCCACCGGCGACGCCGCACTGCCTTCGCGCCTTGGCAGGTCCTTGTGCCACCCCGCATGCAAGGCAGAACGGCCTATGGAATGCTCTCTGGGGGTGCACTCTGCTGTGCAGCGCACACGGTGAACTTCCATGCGGCTCGTGCGCACTCCCTCCGTGGCCCTCTTGCGGCCGCAGCACAGCCAGCCCAGCAGGCCGCCCTTGCCACGGACAACCGGGGTGACCTCCTCGTACTCGACTAGCTTGACTACCTCCGTGCCTGAGGCTTCTGCCGTGTCTCCGGTTACTGCCCCTTCTCCTTCATCATGCAGACGCGGCGCGCTAACGATGACAGAGGAGCGGAAGCCCCGAATCGTGCTGCCGGTAATGCTCCCAGTGCTGAACGAGGAGCCGTAGCTGTAAGAGTAGAAGCTGCCGCTGCTGTCGTACCCATGGCGGTAGTTTGCGGCAGCGTGCAACTGCCACGATTCCGTGCCCTCCCGCTCTTCACCGGTGCTGCTGGCGCTGCGGTTGTCCGCGTCGCTGCCGTGTCGACTCCCATCTTCTGACCATGTGCAGCGATCCGCAAACTGCGCCATGGACAGCGGCGTCTGCCCGAGCACCGCACTGCCGCGCACGCCACCCAACGAGGGAAGGTTCTGTCCCGTCACGGCGCTCTTTAACGTCGTGCAGCTACCGGCGGTCTCTACAGACCCGCTGCCGCCGACGGCCCGGTCCAGAGAGATGGGCCGGTTAACGCAGAGAAGAGATGCCAGATGCGCATCCCTGTGCGGCTCTCCAATGGAGCCGGCGGCTGCAGTAGCGGCCGCGACAGGCACGGGAAGTGCTGGAAAGATCGATACGGAGTGCAGCGCGGTGGGTACAGCGTCCAGCTCTACGGAAGCTGCAGAGGTAGACGTGGCCACGGCACGGTCGGCATCATGGCCCCCACGGGCAGCAGCCGCTTCCTTTGCCGTGGCGGACGAGGGTGCCAGTGTGGCTACTGCGGAGGAGGACGGTGGCGGCGGCGGCGGCGGTGGCTGGTGGTGTGTCGTGGACTGTGCCGGAGGAGACGACACTGCTAGTGCAGAAGGTGATGAACCAAGAGGGGAGGGGTGCGCAGGAGCGGGTAGCACTGCTGTCGACAGCGCCGGTGCTCCCGTGGCTGACGCCCCTCCGTCAAGAGACATTGCACCCCTAGTCATCGCAACAACTGGGGTTGGCCGCAAAGGTGGGGCGGACGCGGATGCAAGCGCCTCTGCGCGCTTGTCTCCCTGGCGTTCCTTGGGGTGCAGAAGCAGCGGTGCAACGGCGACAGCAGCGGCCTCTCGCACGTGCGTCGCAGGCGGCAATGATGGTGGCGCTGGTGCCTCCTCGGCAGTAATGGCGACCACTGTTGCCTTACCAACCACATCGTCCTCAGTACATGCGCGCTCTTCCTGCCCCTGCTGCTGTCGCGCCCGCGTGGATGACTGAAACCCCTTGCCTTCAGGGGCAGCAACCTCATCACTCTCGTCCTCGGCGGTCTGGAAGACCATGTCCGGCCGGCCACTCGACAGTAGCTCCCTTGAGCTGCGACGGCGCTCGGTTGGCAACAGCCTCGCCTGCGTAGAGGAGATCCCCATAGTGTGGATGCTGGCCAGTGCATCAGCTGCGGTGAGTGAAGGCGCTGCTGTGCTTGCTTTCACGTTGGGTGTGTGAGCGTGAGTAGACGCGGAGAAAGAACAGCTGGGGTGCTGGGGTGCCGCTCGCGGCTGGGGCACGTCATTGGCAGCAGCACCCGCCATGGAGGTCAGCCCCGCGTCGAGTGCGGCAGTGGGGGACGGAAACGGGCCCCACGCAGGGAAACCCTCTTGATGCGACTGGCTCCCGGATGCGTGCAGCGGGGACGTGTGGGAGGCCTCCGTGTCCAGCTCTCGGGTGCGTCGACGATGTCCACTACCGCGCAGTCGTCCGCATCTCTCAGAGCCCTCGCGTGCATCGCTATCCCCGCTCACGCTCCCATCGTTTTGCGTCTCGTCCCTCTCGGCGATCGCCCCATTTCGGTGAGCAGAGCTGTGGTGTGGACGGCGTTGGCTGCCCCAGCCACCACCCGCATCACCGCAAGTCGCCGCCCCCTCGATCTTGTCGCTGTTGCTGTCAATAGTCCCACTCAGGCCCCCACTGTGGCGAAGCTGCTCCTCCGGGGCGATGCGCAACAGACTTGGCGGTTCCTCCGGCGACTCGCGAAGGAAGGATGCCGAGGCAGAGGGCGGCGCATGGGGAGAGCCGCTGGGGGCATTTGAATGCTCTTCGCTACGCCTCACACCCGCATCTGCAGAGGCATGCGATGGAGGCGGCGGTGGCTCCGTCCACGTTGCGGGCAAACACTCACCCGAGAGTGCAGAAGGCTGTTCAACGTTTGGTGACGTCTCCGCCCGTCCGTCCATAGGGGCGCCATTGTCACAGTGCAGCGAGTGTGATGCGCTGGCACCACTACCTTCACTCTCGTCGCCTTCCGTGACGCACTTCGCACCGCCGGCATCGACAACCCTCTCGTCTACTGCCGCGGCTGCACTTGCCGGTAGTGTTCCTGGTGCGGCGGGAGGCGCAGAACCCTCTTCGGCGGCATCACCGACCGAAGGCGTAGGCACCTCCTCTGGAGCCACCAGGGAGGGTGCAGACGACTGTGGAGCAGTGGGCGACGGGGACAACGGGTCCCCGTGCATTGGTACGTCGGTGTTTATGGTACTACCGAGAGGGTCAGCAGCAGAAGCCGGCACCGCAACCACTTCAGCTAATGCAGCAGTAGAAAGAAGGGGTAGAGCCCCCTCAGGCTGCGTGGGAGCCGGGCTCGCCAATGGTACTGCGAATTCACCGGGGCTGTTCTTGCGTGTCGCAGCTGGTGACGACGACAACACACGGGACCGCTTCGTCAGGCTCGGCGCCAGCGATGCTGCGCTGCCTCTCTCTGCGCACTCTTCTCTTTTCCCCTCCTCGCCCCGTCGAGTCGTCGTGCTCTGCGAGAACATCGAGAAGCTGCTGCTGGCGATGGAGCTGCTCGGCGACGCGGAGTCTGGCGACAATGCAGCCGAGTTCGGTGCTCTATTGTCATCCTCGCCGTCACTCGACTGAAGCGGGCTCGTGGCTGTGTTGACCGACGCAGTCGAGGCTTTCGCGACGCTGCTCGCCGTGGGCGGTGTCGCAGACTCGTCCATGCTGGTGTGTGGTCGCAGCTGCGGCTCCCCACCTCTGCTCCCCTTTGCCTCCATGACGCACGTCGTCTTGGAGCAAAAACGCGCGACGTTCGCACGCTCTTCAATGCAGCAGTTGATCAGTCGCGGGGTTTGGGGAGAGGGAGAGGGAGAGGGGGGGCTTGCGTGTGCCAGGGAAAGGAGAGGAACATGCCCGTGATGGTGGTGCCCGGATAGACGGAGAACCATACACACACACACAATCGCGCCTCAGGTCCAAAGGGAAGGCCACCCTTTCTACTCGACGGATAGGCGGCGGTGTTTTTTGCCCTTTTTTCTGGGTGCGTGTGTGCGTGCGTGTGCGTGTGCGGCTATGCGTGAGTTTGGGGAGAGGGGCGGGTTGAACGGTGTGTTTCCATGCACACATGCGGGTATGTGTGTGTGTGTGTGTATGTGTGGGTGTGGATGTCTTTCCAGTCTAACGAAAAAAAAGGAAAATAGAAATGTACGAGTCGCTGGCCACCGAATCCGCGCAGATCTCTGAGTACTTCACCACCAGCGCCAACACCAGCACTCTCTCTTACAGTGGATTGTCCTCTGCCGTGTCTGCTGTCTGTGACTGTGTGTGTGTGTGTGTGTGTGTGTGTGGTGTGTGCCTGCAAGTGATGGATCGTGTGGGTGTCAGGTGCGACTGGAAACGCAAAGGCAACACACCACCGCAACCACCCAGGCAAGTCTGGCTCTAGACGAATCCGCTTCACCGACGAAAAGAATCACACACGCAGCGCTCTAAACTGCAGTCCGCGACAGTGTGCCAGTGTGTTGAGAAGGCCAATGTGCGGCCCACGAAAGTAAGGAGGAGCACCACACCACAGCCAAAACCTCGCATAGAACGGGCAAGGTGCAGCTCTGAGAAGGGCAAAAACGCACGACGGGTGTCCGGAACAAGTGCATACACGCATGCGAAGAGCAACAAGGTGTGTGGGGGTGAGGGGGAGAGAGGGGGAGCACAAGTTGAAGGAGAGGTTTAATGCAGCTCTGCGATGGGATATCCAAGATAGGTGGGAGGAGAGAAGCGAAGGTGCACCGCAGAGAGTATGCAGCGCCGCGGCAATGGGAGAATAACTTCAAGTGGCATGGGGAGGGGAAGAAGGGGGAGGGGGGCACCTCCCCTCTCCCACGCGCACTCCGTGGAAGCCATTGCACACACAACACGAGGACTAGCCGTCATAACTTGTCCGATTGAGGCGTCACCAGCACACGGAGGAAAAAAAGGACAGCGCACAAGTACGCAAAGTGAACGTACACGCCGACACACATACGCGTATATATATATATATCATGTACATGTATGTGTGTACGTGTATGTGCTATCGAGAAAGCGTGTGCGGCAGCATCCAACGTATACCTGCACACACGCGCAACCGAAAGAAAAGAGCACCAAAAGCCACAGAGAGTGAGAGAGCGAGCAAGATGCTGAAGTGGTCCACACGCCCCACGGCTGCACTCGCGTGCGTGCGTGCGCCTGTGAGTGTGTGTGTCTGTGTCGCCGTATATCAGTGCGGCGTCCGCCCTGGGCTTGAGGTGCATCCATGACGTTCGCCGAGCGCTCAACTCCACCACGCTCGTCTACTAAAAAGGGGGCAACAAAGATAACACGGAAAGCAGTATCACCGCATCCCTGTTGATGGGCAAATACCCGACGCTCACCTTTCCGTGTCTCTCTCACCTCAGCGCGCAACACTTCCTTGGCAAAACAGGCCCGCAACAGCACGCACATACGACTTAGCGAGCGTCCACGTCGCGTCTGCGCTCTCTCACGCTGTCACCATTCTTTCTCCGTGCGGCTGTGTTCAAGAAAATGCAAAAAAAAAGAAAAAATCGTTTTCGTTTTTTTTTCCCCTTTTGTGTTGTGGCAGTGTGTCCATATTCGAACAGGTCAACCAGCATACACACGTCCCTTGCACCACCACAGCTCACCCACCTCTGCGGCACGACGGCTACGCCAAGGACATCGGGTCAAACGAACATCCCTTGGTGTCGTTCCTCCGCCACCCCACACACACACTGCGATGTCGCTGCGTGCAGCGCAGGCTGGGTCCGGGATTACGCTCAATATCGCCACAACGCACCTAAAGCAGAAGACTGGAGGTGGATGCGAACATTCGTTGAAGCGTCGACCCAATACGCGGTGAACTGCCCCAAGCGTGGGGGTCATGGGCGCGGGTCTCTTCGGCACAGCACCAGCCCAGACCTGTCCGCCGACACGAAGCGTGTGGGTGTGCGAGACCCCGATACCATGGCGCGGTGGCCGGCATCCTCAGGGCCGAAACGTCTCGGGTGCGCAAAAAGATGAAAAAAAGGGAAAGCACAGAAGACAAGGGGTCGGTACAGGGTAAGACAACACCGCACATCTCAGCGATAACAGAACGCGGCATGACCGCGAAAAGGCGCAGGGAGCGAGAGGAGGAAGTAGTCCTTGAATACAAAATACGCAGGAAAGGCTGCATGATGAATAATATCGCAAGTGAGTACGCCATCTGGCTGATGTCTGTGTGTGTGTGTGTGTGTGTGTGCGCATGTCTGTGTGTGTGTGTGTGTGTGCGCATGTCTGTGTGTGTGTGTGTGTGTGTGCTGGTGGTAGACAACGGACTTGAGGAGGATAGTCAACCGATTCGATACGTTTCACAGCGACACACCATGACGTGGCGTGCAGACAAGCAGCACACGGAACCGTAACCCGGAGTATGACGAGAAAAGGAAGAGGGGGAAAACATCATAACGGAAAAAAATGACGGCCACGAGCACTCTCTGCATGTCTGCAGACACGTGTGTGCGTGCGCCTAACCAGCCGCATAGTAGGGTGCGTGGGCAAGAAAGGGGGAGGGGGAGGAGGGGGTGGAGGGGGTGGTGTCAGCGCCGGTTTCAACCACACGAAAGGAGTTTCCGCACCAACACGCCACAGTCACTGGCGGTTTTAGCCCACGCGCACGATGGAGTGAAGAAAAAAAAGAAGAAAGGGGAAGAGGAGGAAAGGTGCGCCTCCCCCCCCCGTGCAGTCGAGGTGTCACCGCAAGGGAGGCAGCAAAGGGTAAGGGGAGGAACGAAAAGTCGCAGCGGCGAGCTCTCGCCTACTTCAGAGGGACGAAGGTGTGAAAAGCGCGTGTCGCACAACACCCTGCTTCTGTCGTCGCCCTCCCTCTGGGTGCCCGCCAGTGCGCACCGGCTACGTTCTCGGGCTCCTCTCTTCTCCTCCCCGGCGTCATCTCCCCCCTCCCCCCTGTAGAAAAACAAAAAAACAACAGAAGAGCAAAACGGAGGTGAAGCGCAGCCCGCACTCAAGCACGCACTGGCACGCCCCCATATTGTACGCTAGCAACAAGGCAGGAGGAGGAGAAAAGGGTAAAGCACAAACCTCTCGCAACAGTCCCACGCAGCAACGCGAGTGGACACACAACAGGCGTGCATGGGTGTGCGCGAAGGCCGCCGCCGCCGCCCACCCCACCCCCCGCTTCCCACCCTCTCGCACACCACTGAAGGGGCGGGAGCAAAGGTGAATGACCCGTACAGAGTGCGGTGGAGGGAGGATGGAGGCGCACCCTCTGCTTGCGCACTCCTTATGGCTTGACGATGGGCCCCTTGAGAGCAAAGTGAATCGCCTTCGGCTCCGTGTACATGTCAACGACTTCCTTGCCGAGCTCTCGGCCAATGCCGCTCTGCTTGAAGCCGCCAAACGGCATCGAGACGCAGAAGTCGTTCCAGGTGTTCACCCACACCGTGCCGGCGTCGAGGTACGTCGAATAGCGGAGTGCCGTGTCCATGCTGCGCGTGCAGATGCCAGCAGCGAGCCCGTAGACACTGTTGTTCGCCCGCTTCACAACCTCATCCATGTCCTTGAACTTCATCACGCACGTTACGGGGCCAAAGATCTCCTCCTTGTAGATCCGCATGTCCTCCTTCACGTCCGCAAATATGGTCGGCTGCACGAAATAGCCCTTGTCGCCGATCCGCTTGCCGCCAGTCACCACCGTCGCGCCAGCCCTCACACCGTCCTCGATGTACGTGAGCACCCGCTCGTGCTGCTTCTTCGACACCAATGGGCCCATATTGTTCGCCGTGTCGTTGCCCGGTCCCACCCTGCGCGCCTCCGCGTTCTTGCGCAGACGCGACACGAACTCGTCGTACACGGACTCGTGCGCGTAAATGCGCGACGACGCTGTGCACACCTGACCCGTGTTGAAGTAGACACCGGTCGTCGCCACCTGCGCCGCCTCCTCCAAGTCGGCGTCCTCGCACACGATCAGCGCAGACTTGCCGCCAAGCTCCAGAGACACCTTCTTCAGGTTGGTTTCCGCCGCCATCTGCATCACCTGGTGGCCAACAGCGGTCGAGCCCGTAAAGGCAACCTTGTCCACGTTCATGTGGCGCGCAAGATCCGCACCTGCGGTCGGGCCGAAGCCCGGCAAGATGTTCAGCACGCCTTCCGGGTAGCCGGCCTCCATCGCCATCTCGCCAAGGCGCAGCGCACTCAGCGGCGTCTGCTCCGCGGGCTTCAGCACAACTGTGTTGCCCAAGGCAAGCGCCGGGCTGAGCTTGAACGCAGCCATCAGAAGCGGAAAGTTCCACGGGATGATCTGGCCGCACACGCCGATCGGCTGGCGCTTCACAATGCCGAGGAAGTTGCCGGAGCGCGGCGGCACGGTGCCGTTCACCTTGTCCGCGATTCCGGCGCAGTACCGGAAGCACTCCACCGAAAGTGCCACGTCCACGTTCAGCGCCACCTCGTACGGCTTGCCATTGTCCAGGCTCTCCAGCGCAGCCATCTCCTTGCTGTTCTTCTCCAGGATGTCCGCCAGGCGCAGCATCAGATTGCGGCGCCAGTGGCAGTCGGTCAAGCGGAAGGACTCGAAGGCGCGCCGGGCAGCCTTCACGGCAAGGTCCACATCTGCCTTTTCGGCCTCCGCCACGTTCGCGATCACCTTTTCATCCGCCGGGTTCACAACCTCGAACGTCTTACCGGACACTGCCGACACGAACTTGCCGTTGATCAACAGCTTGTCCTGGATGTGCGTGACCTTGGGGGCCATCTCCAGGCAGGTGAGGGTGGCGCGCAGCATTGTTGGAGGCGACGCGTGCCGGTGGGGGGGGGGGGAGTGACGACTGGGCAAGGGGAAGAGAGAGGGAGAGGGAGAGGGAGAGACGGGAGTAGATGCACGTGTTGTGCGTGTACGTGTGCGTATATGTCTTGCCGATGCTACGCTCTCTTTTGGTGTTCGTTTTTAAAGGGCCTCGGGTGAGAGACGGACCCGAGATAAGCCGATGCAGAGGCGGCGGTGCGAAGTGCGGTCGATGGAGGCAGCGAAACAGCGTGCGTAGGCGCCACCATGAGAGAGTGGGGACCACGTGATGTACAGAGGAGGATGGTAGGGAAGCCGGGAGGGAGTGTGTGTGGCGATGTTGAGGAGCGAGCCAGGTTGTGCGCGCCGAGAAGGAAGAGTTGTGTGCGCATTGGATGCAAGGCATATAACAGATGAAGAGGGATGGCGCGGAGCACGAGGAGGGGGAGGAGGCAATGAAAAGGCATGGAGAAACACAACGATGCAGGCATGCATGAGCGGCACGCGTACACATCGCACGCAAGAGGAAAGCCCATCTGTGCATAAGGCGTGGGAGCGAGCGAGGGATAATGAAGTGATGCGGAGGGAGGGAGGGGGGCGCATGAGGAGAAGGGACATTCCGTGGCCATCACCCTCCTCCCCCGCTTCTGTCCAGCCCCCACCTTACCGCGCACGTCGGGGCATACCCACCAGACCCCGTCCTTGGGGAGAATGCGCACGAGCCCACCTGCGGGCCAGCATGGATAATGGAGACACACACACGCGGGTATTCTGTCTAGCTGCAGACTCGCGCTGCGCACCGCTTCGAAGGGGGAAAAAAAGAAAAAAAAGCCTTGCAGCGGTGGAGTCCAGACATCCGTCGCTGGGCGCCAAAGCACTGACAGTGCCGGCTGTCCGCACGCCACGCCGCCGCCCTCCCCCCTTTCCCCGTCCCTCGTTGGGGTAAGGAGGGAGAGTGGGGGATGGGGCAGCGGTGCCACCTCGGCCTTGACCCTTTTTGCTGGCGCGTGTATTCGCTTGTGCTGTTTTACGTGTCTTGCGTCATACCGTCGCTACTCCGTTACGGCTACTACGAGGGATCCACCACACATACACACTCACACACGGAGGGAGACGATGGGGGACGAGGGAGGAGGAGAGGAGGAGGGGCATTGGATCAAGGCAAATCCATGTAAGCCCACTTGCCGGGTATCTCTCTCCCTCTGTGCCTCTGTGTGTGTGGTGGCGCATGAAAACGCGAGAAGGAGAGACAGAGTGGTGGGTCGGTGGGAACGAGAAGTACGTCGCCGGAAGAAAAGCTATATATATATATATATAAAGGTAGACCCTACGAGAAAACACAATTTCCTTTTAAAGACAGACCAACAGAGAACAGCACCCAACAACAACAGTGACGACGACGACGACGACGGCGACGGCGACACACACATACATACATACAGGGAGAGAAGAGAGGAGGAGGAGGCAGAGGTGCCTTTCATGTGCGCTGCCTCAGCTACAGCAGCCTCAGCGCACGGATACGCACAGGCACACACACGGGTGCACCCCCCCCCCTCCCTCCCCCATCCCCTTTTTCCTGCATGGCGAGAGAAGTGAAGCGTGAGGGAGACGGAGAGGCGTGCGGACGCATCGTGGGGGTGGAGGAGGAGGCCTCTTACACACACGCACACACGCATCTCACCAACGTATTACGTGGCGTGCCGAGGTGAGCGCAGGCGCAAACACAAGGACACAGCTACAACCTCCTCAAGCAACCTACCCACATGCGCAAGAGCACGAGTAGGCAAGATTCGTCAGAGAAGGCGCTCCGTGTCCAATGGGAGCCTGTCAGTACATGCATCGCTACAGCAGGCCATACGTCAACGTCGTGAAGAACGGTCGTCACGCGCGAGAAATGAAGAGATCCCTACTACAAAAAGCGCAGCAACGAGAAATGTGCGCACAGGACGTGTACACAGCCGGCATCGACGCGGACATAAACTCAGCGCGGAGAAAAACGCCAGGAAGAAGCGCACCGCTCTCAGCCTGACGCTCTTCGCCCCTCCCCCCACTCCCAGAAACCCACACATGCACGCTCGCCGATGACCCGTACACAGACTCCGGCCACGCACAGGAGGGCAGGAGAGGGAAGAGCCTCGGCCACCGATGACTCAGCACTGCCTCGTGGCGTATACAGGCAGGCCCACATCATCTTACCAGAGATTGCTCCCACCGGCTGCATCGCGGAGAGAAAACAGCAGCCGCAAGGTGAACGATGGGGAGGACGGCTTTAGTGTGATGGAAGCAGAGACCCGGCTGCACGATGCGTGGGTGTGCGCCACACGCACAGGCACCGAAGGACGCGCACGTTTAGCTGTGTGTGTGTGTGTGTGTGTGCACGCGTGTGCGTCTGCGCTAGCGTGTGGCCAGTGCAGCTTAAGCGGGAATGTAGAACTTGCGCTGGCCAGGAGCAGCAGTATCGCCGAGGGCGGCCGCGTATTGGTCGCTGTATTGCCACACGTGCGACATGTGGTCCCACGGGGAGTTGTTGATGGCCTCCTCCCACTCCTTGTTGACTGTCTTGCGCCACGTCGGGTTGTTTGCCGGCATATACGTGCCGTAGTAGTACTTGAGACCGCTGAATATGATGAAGCCGTGCGTGGCGAGCACCACCAACATGAGAATGACCGGGTGGCGGGGGAGCTTCTGGCCCTCGCCGAAGATCTTGTCCGACACACGCATCGCGATGACGGTGTCAACTGCGTCCTTAAACTGCTGGGGGTCCTTGAAGTGCGCCATCGCTTCTGGGGAGTAGAAAACCTCCTTCTTCATGGCGTAGACCCACTTGAAGCTGTATGCGAAAGGGTTCGGGATGCGTGCGCGATACTCGGCAAGCGTCGTGGCCGGAGCCCAAACACCGAACGGACGCGGCATGACGCAGGAAAAAGATACGTGTAGCGAAAATCCGAGGTGGAGAAAGGCCCTTGTGCGTGTATGGCGCGGAGGAGAGCGAGGAGGAGAGCGGGGCGGTCGCGGTCGCGGTGGCGATGATAATGGGTGCCTTTTTTTATTATTCCCTTTACTGTGGTGTGCTACCGAGACAGTATCGCGATACTACGACGAGGAGGGCACGCGAGGCAGTGTTGCCACAACAGAAAGCAAGAAGAGGGATAAGCACCACAGGAGTTCGGAGTCGGCCAACAGAAAACGTGACGCGCACAAACAACAAGATCCATGAGCATGCGGAGGCGATGTAACGACAACAAAAGAGAGAGGATGTGGCGGAGAAGAAGTGGAGGAGAGTCGTGAAGCCACAAGTCCACATGCAACCCTTTGCCATGCACATGCAAACTCAGCATCTCCATGGACATGACCCACAAAACAAAAAAGCATACCGCAAGAAGACGAGGAGAGAGAGAGAGAGGGGGGCGGTGGCCACGTGTGTCTCCCTCCTCCTCCTCCCCCCGCCCCGCCCCGCCCCCTTGGCGAAGAAATCGCGCACCCTGTCACATCGTCCCCCCGAGCACGGGCCACTAACGTCCTTTCTACACGCATAGAGCGGCGAGAGAAGAGTCACCTCCGCATCATGGCGGGGGATGGTGAAAAGTATGGGGGGTCGGTGAGGTGTGCGCATGCCTCACCAAACACCACGCGCACGCACACCTCGCCCGATGGCCCCCCACTCCGTCGTTTGCTTTCTTCCTTATCCCCATCCTCCTTGACCAACCCTCCCTCTCTCGACCCCTTATACCCTCCCCTTCATGCATGCATGCCCCTATGGTGTGAAGGTGGTGCAACATTACGTAAGTTGTTGCCATGCTGGACTACAGCCGTGTCGCTCTTCGCATCAAGCGGCGCGGAGCGAGGAGGCGGGGAGGCGGGTGGGATGAGCCGGTGGTAGAGGGGAGAGAGAGGGGGACGACACCGCAGGCACAGCTTCTACCGATATGCTTGTGTGTGTGTGTGTGTATGTTTGCCGTCCTGTTGCTGTTTGAGCCCCCCCAAACGGTAGGCCGCTGCACGTATGCCCTGTCCGTGTCTCTGGCTGGCTCTGTGCGTGTGCGCTCTCTTCACCTATAATCTCTACACACACACACACACACGGAGAGAGGCACACATACACACACGCACGCATGCAGAGAAGAAGTGCCCAAGTAGCATCGAGCGCACACCACCCGACACAGCACACGGCTGCCAAGCCAAAGATACAGCACGTACACAGACACTACACATGCCACACGCACAAACATATACCTATCCATCAGGCGGAGGGGAGGGGGGCTCGGAAAGGGGAGCAACGTATGCGCAAAGAACGGAGTCGCACATGCAGCCATACACACTCCCCCCCCTCCTCCCCTCTCAACCACGAGAAGAGAGAGGCGTGTGTGTGTGTGTGTGTGTGTGCTCTTCTGTATCAGCCAGGTCACGCATGAGCGAGCCGCGTCCAAAGCATCTGACGCTCCTACACAAGCACGCACAGGCGCATCCCTCTGGGGCGGCAGCGGCTCTACGCGTCAGCCGCGCCTCCTCCGCGAAGCGCCGCTCCCTCTTCGTCTTGCTACCGCTTCTTCTGCACGTCTGCCAACGATGAAGTCGGTGACGTTAGTGGGCGACCGTCAGCGGATGTGATGATGGGTGGGGTTGGCCCCGTCAGAGGCGGCGTGTCGTGGTTTTCTTCCGGCACAAGGACACCCTCATCATCGTCGTCCTCCTCGAGTTCCTCTGTGAAGCCGTACTCCTCCGTCATAATGTACTTCAAGTACTCCCCGAAGTCGCTTGCCACGACGGAGAAGCTGTCCGGATTCCCATGCACGAACTGGATCACCTGCCCATACACGCCACCGTGAAGCTCGGCAGGCTTGAAGTCGATGTAGAGTCGCGAGGTAGCAAAGTGTTTCGGCGGTGACGGCGGCGTACGTGCATGGGACGGGGTCCGCGCAGGAGCGAACCCTGAGCTGTCCGCTGTATTCCTCGTCGCAGCAGCCGCTGTCATCTTGGCAGGATCAGCATCTGGGATTATCGGGGCTGAGCCCCGCACGTGCGGTTGCACGCTGTCAGCAAACACGAGCCACTGGTGAAAGCTGGCGTGGATATCGATGCGAGGGTCCACATAGACAACACACGGCTCCTCGCTGAACGGCGTCGGCGTCGTCGCAAAGGATGTCTTTGCATCGCCAGCAGGGGCGCCATACGATGCTCCTGCGTTCAACGCGCTGCCGGCGTGGAGCGACGATGGCGGCGGCGGCGGAGGAGCGCCGTAAATAATCTTGTACCCCGAGTACACGGAAGCGATGGAGTGCGCTTTGGGCGTAACACAGCTCGCGGCAGACGGTGGCGCGTCGCCCGCTGCACCGCCCTCGCCACTGCACTGCGCTGTCACACACGCAGCGTCACGCAACCCCCCGTCTGCGGTGGCGGTGGACGCCGGCGAAGACGGCTTTGGTGTGGAAGAAGGCGGTGGCGACGACGATTGGGTTGCAGCGGCTGCCGTTGGGGGGGCCCACCCCTCGCTTTCATCGGGCAGCGTAGCAGGAGGCGGCGGGAACTGCTGCTCTGCCACCAGCATCTGCTCCACCGACTTGAGGTAGTATGGGCAGCTCGTGTATGTGGAGCCGAGGATGGGCAGAGCGACAAAATGCGGGAGCGGGCGACGCTGCCGCGGCCCGGCCATTGTGTGCACCTTCTTGGCGATCTGTGACTTTATAAAGGCTGCCGCCTCGGAGGCCATCGCAGCAGCAGCCGTCGCCTTGGTGGAGCTCTTCGCGGCCGTCTTGTAGGTCGGCGCCGTAGGCGACGCGCCGGCTGCCGCCGGCCTTGCTGTCGTGGTGGTGGCGGTAGACGTGGTGGATGCCACACTACCGCTTTCCCCTGCGGACATAGTCACCATCGCACTCGCCGACGTCGAATGCGGCTGCGCCGCAGCAGCCGACGGTGGCACGGAGCCCGGCGGGGCGTGCAGCGTCTCCCAGCACGTTCCGTTCACACGCTGAAGAAGGTACAGCAGCTCCGCCGGGGTGCCGGGGTAGGACTGGCGTAGACGAGTAAGCTGGCGTTCCTGCGCCCTCGGCAGTTTGTCGAGCTGACGAATGCAGTACGTTGGGAGGTGCTGGCGTAATGCCGTCACGTAGGCGTCTACGAGGCGCCGCGACACCTCAGCCGTGCGAGGGCCTTTGGGCATAGCGGTGCACGACTTGCCGTTGCGAGTATTAGGAACAGAACGGAGAGAAAGGAAGATGTATGCAGCAGCAGCAGCAGTCGACGCGTAAGAGAGCAGCCGCTAACAGAAGAAAAGAAAAAGGCGAGGGTCAACGAGAGGTGGAGAGTCGCCGGCGCAACAGCAACGGCAACGACGAGTAGACGACTCAGACACGCGGGGGTAGAGTGCGAGACACTCCTGCTAGTGCACACTGTGTGTGTTTGGGTGTGCACGGGCGTGTGGGTGCTTCACTTCTCTAAGCTGACGGAGCAGCCTGCACTCGTGTGCGTATGTGAATACGCCCTTTCCTTCGCCAGCGTGTGGAGGGATGGGGGGAGAGGCGAGAGGGGCGTTGCAGGCAGGCGATCACGCGAGTCGGCACATTCGTCCCAGTCGGTCCGACCTCTGGGGTGGTGTGTGCGGCCGGGCCGCTTACACCGAGGGCCACGCCGGCGCGGCATAGAGCGCGTCTGTTTGCATACAAGGGGCGTGCCGGTGCGCTCGTGTTGTGTGCACGGACGAGAAGGTGGCGCCACCCGCCCCTTCCACCCCAGCCTGTCGCACCTCTCCCGTCTCGCCAGATGTGTCTCTTAGAGCTCGGTATACAGGATCACGGCTCGGCCCGTCGGCGGACGTTTCGCCGCATTGTGTGCAACGAGCCGCGAATCACGTATGGCAGGGGAGGCGTGCAGTCATGGAGCTGTGCGTTGACTGCAGGAGCGTATGGAGATGAGATGGCCCTTGCGGTCAGAACAGACGGCAGAGGCGCCATCCACATGAAGGGGAGCCACAGCCCCAGCAGACAAGCAAGAAACGGCGCCTCACATGTGCGGCGCACCTACACGGTCGGCGGGGCCGTGCCCCCATCTCGCGTGCCCGTGGCGGCACCCCGATTTTTCGCTCTTCTGTGAGCGGGGGCTCTCTTCGTCCCGCCTCACTGTCTCATGCGCCTGCTCTCGGTTGAGCGTCAGGGGCGCACGGGGTCCACCGTCCGCTCGTGCCGAGGACATGCGCTGTAGAGGATGAGGACGCACGAGAGCCGCGCCGGAGTGAGGAGGCAGTCAAACGCCCTCTTCAAAGTCAGCGCAGTGTCGCGGTTCTCTCGTGGCGCCATGTCGCGTCCCGTTGAATGCGACGCTGTAGGCCATCGAGAAGACGACGACAACGACGGCCTGCACCGTTGTACGCACGGATTCTCACGATTTGGGGAGGGTGGGTGACCAGCGAGACACATGCCCTCATCCGCTTGGTCTCCCGGCAGCGGGCGCGGGCGCCTTCCACCGATCTGCTGAGAGTCGCTTGAAGGCAGGTGCTGTGAACCAGGCCCTCGAGGCGATGGACGGGCCCATGCGGCGCCTGCAATCTGACCCACAGCAGCATGAATGATGGCAGCATTCGTAATCAGAATCCCCACGTGCGCAGTAGGACGTCCGTCCCGTTCCCCAGCCCTCCAAGCTTACCGGGGGAGAGGGGGCAAGAGCAGGGAGAGAGAGAGAGAGACTGCGGCGGTCAGATGGCTGCTGGTGAGGCGCAGGGCAGTGCCGCGTCCGGGGAGAAGAGGCGGAGGCAGGAGTGGGCGTGTGTGGATTCCTTTTGCCGTTGCTGCTTTGGCTTGTCGTCGACCTCGACACGAAAACGAGCACCCGCAGTCCAGTCCACGTGTGTCCCACGCCCACACGTGTGTGGGTAGCCGTGAGCTCGCGCGAGAGAGAGAGAGAGGGAGGGAGGGAGGGAGGGAGGGAGGGGGAAGACAGAGAGCAACAGGTAGGTGAGCGCGCAACAGAGGAAGAGGCGCAGGAGGGACGAGGGCACGCATCATCGCCCTGGAAGGGCGAGGGGAGGCGCAGGCGCGCGCACGACGGAAGTGGTCACTGCTTCGCGCATGCGCCTTCGTGCGAGGACGAGAGGAGCCCCCTGGTGTCCGGCTTTCCCATATGTGCCCGAGACCCGCAAACGCCGGGGAAGAGGAGAGGGTGAGGGTGGAAGGCATACATACAACACACACACACGCACGCACGCACACATCAGTCATGTATCAGAGCTCATGTTCAACGATTCTCCACCCAGCGCACATGCACACGTACACGTACACGTACACACCGCGCATGTTCCTCCCCACTACCACCCACCTTCTGCAGGCATGTGCCCACAGTCTCCGGTTGGCGTCAGGGAAGGTTGCTGATGATGTTGTACAGGGCACCTCGGCGGTACGTTTCCGGCGTCTGAGTAGTCGGTTTCCATGCCGCTTCGCGTGCGCTGGAACCGCTGCTGCGGTCGTCGCGACAGCCTCCGCCGTCAGAGGCTGCCAACGCTAGCCCGTTCCACCTGGCTCCGCGGCAGCCCGGCGGAACGGCACGAGGCAGCGGTGACGGAGGCAACGGCGCAGTGCGGGCACCGGCAGGTCCTCGGATAGAGGCACCGTGACTGACGCTGGACGACGGCGACATTACGATGTGCGTGATCCTCTCTTGAGGAGCGGCCTCGCAGGAAGATGGCAACAGTGGTCGCAGTGGAAGTGGCTCGCGCTGCGTCGACCCAAGGGCTTCTTGGGTAGGAGGCTGCGTCTGAAACATCAGCGGCTCGTACACGGTGGTGAGACGGCTCGCGAAGCAGCCGGGGGGCAGTAGTGACAACGGCGCAGGTGGGCCGCTGTTCGCCGATGTCGGCACCGACACCCTCAGAGGCGTGAGCGAGGGCACGCGCGCAGGACATATCGGATATATGTTACGCGGCGCACGGCTTTGTCGCGGCGGCAGAGCCGGTGACGCAGGACCGAGTCCATGCAGTGGTGGCGACGCCAACAGTGGAAGCCCGGGTAGACCAGGAGTGCCGAAGGCAGCAGCAGCAGCAGGTGAGGGCGCTGCCATACCAGTGTCTACCCGGGTGTCCAGTTTTTTTCCTTTGCACCGCCGATGGTGGTGGCAGCACTCGTGGAGGACGGAAACGGCGATGCGCGCGCAGGAGACGCCGCCCGCAGCAGTTTGCCGCGCTCAGACACGGTGGTGTGGTCGAAAAAGCTATGAAAGACGACAAAGTTGTTCACCTGCGGCGTGTACGCGGCGAGTCCGTAGTGCTTCCTGAGGAAGCCGAGCAGCTTGTTGCTGGGGCGGTCAATGGCCAGCACCTCGGGCCTGGGCACCTGCTCCGCCTTGAGCATGTGCGAGTACAGCACTTTCCCATACCCTTGCCGCTGGCAGCTCTCGTCCACGTAGAAGTCCAGCACGCAGAGGGGGTCCACCTCCACCAGGCCGCAGGTAACGGGGTGCGTCACGAACAGCTTCTTCACCCCCACCTTCAGAATGCCGGCACCGCGGTGGTTCTGGGTAAGCAAGTAGAGCCGGAAGGTTCTGTTCTCCCGGAGTCGCGCCACAGAGGTGAGAACGGAGTTAATCTCCTGCGCCTGTTGGCTACGGGCGCCGAGGATATCGATGGTGCGGCACAGCTTGCGCTCCAGGTCCTGCTGCGCCGCATCCGCACCGCCGCGGCGAGCAGCATTGCGCAGGGCATCGAGGTCCGCGCCAGTCCATCGAGAGACGCCGTCTGGCACCAAGGCCAGCTCAGGCACCTCCTCGTCTGCCAGCCTTGTCTTGGTCGGCTGCGCTGGTCGACGCATTACGATAGAGGGAGAGGGGTGAATCGGCGAGGAAGCGGTTGGAACGGGCCGCGAAACGAATAGAAAAGATAGAAAGCCAAGGGCAAGCACGGTGGTGGAGACCCGAAAAGCGTAACGCGCATGGGGATCGCTGTGTGCCGCGGCGGTGACGGTGGGGTGGTGGCGGCGCGAGGGGCCAGCGACGCTAATCGGCACCCACGATCTCGTCAGAACAGCGAGAGAGGTAGCACACACACACACACAAAGGTGCAGCAGCAGCAGCAGCAGACTTCAGAGGCGCCTTCTGTGCGCCAATGTACGTGTGCGCGCTGCGTTGGTTCGCTGTTTGACACGCGTGGGCCTCCTTTTCTGCGCGCACGAGCTGCACGCGAAGGGCAGGGGTGACCCGCTCAGCAGCGCACACAAATGCCGGAGGCGGAGGCGAGAGAGAACGCCAGCAAGAAGGTCGTCAGTGGAGTGGCGAAACAGGGTGGAAAAGTGGGGGAGAAAGTCGGTGTCATGGTGACGGCGTATCGTATGCAGAGGGCCTTGCGCAGCCTCGACGGACAGCAACAGGCAGGGGTGGGAGTGGGGCATGGAGGAGGAAGAGGGGGTGTGCGTAGATGACGCCTTGGCGAGCGGTGTAGGACCCGCGGCACATAAACGCAGGCGCGGATGGAGGCGGGGCATCTCCCTCCTCTGAACCCCAGCAACCAGTGAGAGGGGAGTGACCACTTTCGCCATACACGCACACACATACACCACTGCGTATGCAGGCGTGCGTGGCGTCCAAAGACTGCGCGGCACTGCGTGGCAATTCTCAGCAAGTTGTGCGGGTAAAAACGCGCCTGCACACACACACACCGACGACGACTCGCGCGGAGCGAGAGGGCGGAACAGCAAGCACACCAGAAGCGAAGAACAGCGGGAGAGGGAGGAGGGGGGGAGTAGACAGAGAAGGGCTCTGACTGTGGCTGCGTGGATACGAGCAAGCGATGAAAAACAAAACAAAAAGATCAAGAGAAGCACGCGCAAGTCGGAGGCCAAGCGCCACGCACCCACGCACGAACATGGCGCCCTGTCATTCCCCCCTTCCCGCTCTGCATCATAGCCCGCAACGGCAGAGCACTCGCGACACACAGAAAGGAGAGAGGATGGGGCGAAGCAGCCGCAGCGGACGAACTAAGAGGGGGAGAGGAAGGGGTGCTCGGTGTGGACGCTTTGGGTTAGCTCAAATCATCCAGCCGTAGCTTGGTCGGATCGCGGCTCTTCCTCTTGGGGCACGCCGCCATCCATATCAGCGTCAGCAACGACATGCCCAAAAAGCAGAACTCCGCCCACCTAATAGCCACGCCGATGCCGCGCAGACGCGTCACGAAGACGTTCATCAGACCGTTGATGGCGGTCATAGTGGCATAGTCCTGGAAGGAGTGAACAACAAAGTAGATTACGGCGTAGGAGGTGATCAGGAGAAGGCTCACATTGAACAGGAAGGCGTTCACGAGCGTGTCATGCTTCTTCATTGGGTGTATCTGGAAGAAGACAAGGCGCAGCCCCAGCGCAATCTGCCCCTGGAACGTCGACCACGTGAGGTAGAAGGCAAGGACCCCGTAGGCGCAGACGCCGCACAACGCGAAGGCGTCGTTGAGGCGTAGCAGCAGCGTGTTGAGAAACGGGTCCGCGTCGAAGGTGTTGTAGACGAAAATCTGCAGGCACCACATGACCGCCGTGACGATGCACACGACCCCTAGCGCCAGCTTGCCATACACAATGAAGGGCGAGCCACCGGCTTTCGTGTATGCCCAAATGAGCTGCGCCTGTTGTGCCTCCAGAAAGTACACCTCGTTGCGCAGGATATTGATCTTGTTCTTCGTGGAGCGCGAGATGCTGCCGCGGCTTTCTTGCTGCAGCCCCATGCACAGCTCCAGCATGGCGTCCGCCTTGGCCAGAATGACGGCCATCTCCTCTGCGAACTTGCTCGCGCTAATGGCCTTGGGGCGCGACTTGAAGCCCTGGATGAGGCTCATGGGGTAGGCAACGATGCCGGCTCCGCCGTAGAAAAAGAAGAAGATCCACCCAAAGAAGCAGAGCATGCCAATGCAGTAGGTGTAGATGCTCACGGGGACGGTGACGGTCGACCTCATCGAGTCGCTCACGTAGCTGATGGCAGAGCTCTCCGGCAAGGTCATTTGTGGGGTGCCATTGTAGGCCTGGAATGCAATGTCTGCGACGCCCTGAAAGTTGTAGCAGAGGCTCACAATAAGGATGAACAGGGCGGCGATGATAACGGTGGAGATGACGCCGTGTGCGACCTGTGTGCCGAAGCTCGGCTTATCTGGGTCATACGCCTCGTAGAAGAACATGAAGAAGGGGCACACCACAACCGCCATGGCAGCCATCATCCACAGCACAATTTCCCACATCAGCTGCGTATTGAGTGTTTGGGCGTACTTGTGAGCGACGGTGGGGTCTGGCGAGTTTGCGACATCGTACGGGACGAGCAGGATGCTGCCCATAGCCAGAATGAGCCCGACACCGGCGACGGCCTTCGGCACACAGTCCCACTTCGAGTCCTCCTCCGACTGAAAGTAGATGAACGTGTAGATGGTGAGGCCGACGCAGACGAGCGCCACCAGGATGATCAGGACAATGAGCCACCAGTTGAGCATGACTTTATGGGTAGAAGCAGGGCTGTTGGGGTGGGAGGGGAGGGGGGAGAATGGCGCGGGAGGATGGCGACGCCGCAGCCGCTCTTTGGCTGAGGTTATACGTACACAAGAACCCACGCGTGCACGCACGGGCACAAAAACGAAGTTTGACGGAGAGAAATGGGGCAATGGGAAAAAGACGGAGATGACGCCAACGCCAGCGAAGGCGTCCTGTAAATCAGTCGGTGTGTGTGTGGGTGTGGGTGTGGGTGTGGGTGTGGGTGTGGGTGTGGGTGTGGGTGTGGGTGTGGGTGTGGGTGTGGGTGTGGGTGTGCGTACGGCAGCGCGAGACGGCCCAAGCAAGGGCAAGAGAAAATCGAGAGAAGAGGCAGAAAAACACGTAGACACACGTGAGCCCTCCCCCTCCCTCCGAACCGATCCTCCCTCGAGCAAGCACGCCACAGGAAGGCACACACACACGCGCGCCTAGCGATGCAGCAGCAGCAGCAGCAGCACGCGAGGCCAGAGAAACACGGCAGCGAAACGAGGCCGCCTAAGCAGGATGAGCCGAGTGGGGTGGGGGAGCAATGGCGACAAGCGGAACGAGAAGAGGTGTAACGTAGCAGCTGAGATGCGTCAGTGCAGGGGTGACGGGCACGGCAGGCACCGCTCACACGCGCGCACACGCATACAGCCAGAGATGAAGTCCATTGTGAGCAGCACCAGCGGTGGGCGGCGGCGGGCGGTACAGAACGGGGTTGACGATGGAGGAGAGGGAAAAGGAAGGGACGAGCAGTGGAAAGCAAACCGGGAGAGGGGCCACGTCCACCATCAAGAAGAGTGCATGAGGGAAGGTTGGATGACTGCGCCAAGGCGGATGAGGAGGGAGCGGGCACCTCGGCACGGAAGCCATGCGGCTGCCTTGCACTCAAGCTCTCCCGCTCCCTTGGTCACTTCTTGAGCACTACTGCCACGTTCGCCGTCCCGAATCGCCTCACTCTTCCATTTCTTCGCCACGGCACTACTATCGCACAGGTGCTGAGGCGAGGTGAGGCGGGCAAGGGAGGCGCTCGCAGAGAACAGGGAAGAGGGAAAGGGGCGGCATTTCACTCCCTCCTCCCGCCCGCCCCGCTCAAGCTGTACACACGCACTCACACACATACACATGCCACATGTTTTCCGCCTGTCCTGTATTGTTGTGCAGCGGTCTTTTGTTCGTTCAGTGTCATGCATGTCCTTCTCTCCCTTTTCAGGGGGTATTCGCTGCTTACATTACTCTGGCACGTCTACACACACGCCATGACACCCAAAAACAACCCCCCACCGCCACCCCACACCACACACATCAACCACCCACTGACTCGAGCACTCCTTCTCAGAGATGCACAGGCATACCGTGCGCAGCACCGCACGAGCTACTCGCGGGCCACGGCGCAAACGTCGAATACGTCTTCGTGTGTGTGTGTGCGTGTGCGTGTGTGCGGTCAGAGTGAGATGAGGAGAGGGAGGGGGGCGGGGGGCGGAAGAAAATGGTATGTGTGTGTGTGTGTATCTTTACCATGGCGTGCACTCGCCTTACTATGGCTACAACTACTCTCCCTCCCTCTCCCTCTGTGTGCGTGTGTCGCTTCGGTATCATCCCTGTATGCAGAGCGACACACACACACAGAGCGAGAGCGAGAGGGAGGGAGAGAAAATAAACGGAAAGAACATGAGGACCGCATCCACAATGGAATATGAGAGAGGGAGAGCGAAAGGGACGGGAGCCACTGCCGATGCACGCGCGAACGCGCTCAGAACACCGAACACGCGCACACGTGTTGCGCACCGCCCCCTCCCCGCATGCACGCGCACGCCCGCTCCCCCGGCTCCCTCGCCATCGTCACACTAGCTCACGTACAGGTCCGCTAGAAAAGGAGAACAAACCAAGAACGGTACCGCTACCGGCCTGCTCATCAGTCCCAGCGCATCCGCGAGCGAGAGCGCAGGAGGACGAGCATAAACCCACTACAGAGAAACGTCCGACGGTTTCGATGGGAGTCCCACCACACGAACGACACGCAGCCAGACACGCGGCGACGACACAAAGAAAAACGGGTGTGAAAGCGGCCCGAGGACAAACTCCGCACCCCTCATCTTCCCTTGTACCACACGTTGCTGCCTGTGGACCAGAAAACATGTAAGAGCACGAGATACACCGCGCTCGCCACGTGGGGCATTCCGTGGCTGTCAGGCACACGCCGCCAAGCACGCAGTCGCGCACTTGCGTCTCGCGTCGCTGGCGCCCTACTGCGAGTCCGAGGCGCTCGCGGCCTGGCGCGCGCGACGCTGCTTCTCCATCGCCGCAGCCTCCTCCGCCATGGCCTTCGCCTTCTCCAGCACAGACTTGATGCCGCCAACCATGTAGAACGCCATCTCCGGGATCTGGTCGTACGACCCCATCAGCAGCCCAGAGAACGACTCCACCGTGTCGGCCAGCTGCACGTAGTGGCCCGTCATGCCCGTGAACACCTCCGCAACCTGGAACGGCTGCGACAGGAACCGGGTCACCTTGCGCGCGCGGTCCACCACGACCTTGTCCTCCTCGCTCAGCTCGTCGATACCAAGCACCGCAATGATATCCTGCAGCTCCTTGTACTTGGTCAGCATCTGCACGATATCCT